>NW_019951103.1:0-6631 GCF_002910315.2 Salvelinus sp. IW2-2015 | reverse complement strand
TTTTTGGAAATGAGATGTTCGAAGCCAGCAGGTGCCACATACTTTTTTTGTTTCTTGTTTTTTTTATTTTTTTTTTTTCTTTTTTTTTGTGGTAAATGTGGGTTGCCTGGTGGTTATGAATGCCTAATATGAAGTGACAGTAAAACCGCTCATCGAGATGGGTGAAGTTTGGACCCGACAGTGATTTTATGACAGTTTTGCATTTATTTCCCCACTTATGGTGAAGGTTTGAGATTGGGGGGGTTGGGGGTGGGTGAGAGAGGAAGCTGATCCAGAGCCGGGTTTACCCTCAATGGGTTGGGCAAATGCTAGCCCAACTGAACGCTAGGGAATTTGCGTTTCACAGTGTGTTTTCAATGAACAGGCTAACGCTAATAGAGTGAGGAGCTAGGTCTTTCACCTCGGAGCATCACTGACCGTGTATGGAGCAGTAGCTACTGATCTGATCCACCAGAACATGAGGATGAACCCTATGACCAGGGAGACCCCGATGAAGAACCGTGCTGGGAGACTTTAGAGGAGGGGCCACTCCCCTGGAGGCTGACCTCGCGACCCCACCGTCACTGGCATTCTGATTGGCTGCTGCTGGGGCCACAGAGCAGGAAGAGACTGCGGAGAGGTAACAGGCATCATCACACCCTCAATACCTTACTTGTGTATCCAGATTCTACCAGTACCAATTCATAGATTCAGTGTGTGAAGCTTGGAAATGTTGTTGATGATTTTCCATGTAAATAGACCCATGAGAAACCAACATGTGAATTACATGTACAGTATGAGTATAGTATAGTATAGTACAGTAGAGAGGGTTTTCCCCAAACGTTTTCACTCAGGTTTCCCATCTTCCAGCAAAAAAAAACTGTTCACACCCCTCTTCTTGATGAGAGAAATTTGCAGGTATAAAGCTTATTTACTGCAATTCTACACATTTTGTCATGGGGTACAAAGGAACATTTTACAGTTTTATAGCCACTTTTAAATGTGTATTCAATGTGATATTTGAGTGAGAGAAAAAAAAATGACAATATCTATGGGCTATAAAACAGAAAAAACTAAACTTAGTTGATCTGGACATTTCTCACAAGTTATAATATCTCTCTAAGGTCTGCAATGAGTGACATGAACAACTGATGATGTACTATCTAACATTACACCTTGCGCATTCTACTTTTGAAGTTTACTTACACTTAGGGTGGAGTCATTAAAACTCGTTTTTTTCAACCACTCTCACAAATGTCTTGTCAACAAACTATAGTTTTGGCAAATCTACTTTGTGCATGACAACAAGTCATTTTTACATACAATTGTTTACAGACAGATTCTTTCACTTATAATCCACTGTATCACAATTCAGTGGGTCAGAAGTTTACATACACTAAGTTGAATTGTGCCTTTAAACAGGTCTTGGAAAATTACAGAAAATTATGTCATGGCTTTAGAAGCTTTCTGATAGGCTAATTGACATAATTTCAGTCACTGGAGGTGTACCTGTGGATGTATTTCAAGGCCTACCTTCAAACTCAGTGCCTCTTTGCTTGACATCATGGGAAATCAAAATAAATCAGCCAGACCTCAAGAAATGTGTAGGCCCTCCACAAGTCTGGTTATCCTTGGGAGCAATTTCCAACGCCTGAAGGTACCACATTCATCTGTACAAAAAACAGTAACGCAAGTATAACACCATGGGACCACGCAGACCATCATACGCTAGGAAGGAGATGCGTTCTGTCTCCTAGAGATGGCGTACTTTGCAAATCAATTCCCAGAACAACAGCAAGGACCCTGTGAAGATGCTGGAGGAAACAGGTACAAAGTATTCTATATCCACAGTAAAACAAGTCCTATATCGACATAACCTGAAAGGCCGCTCAGCAAGGAAGAAGCCACTGCCCAAAACCACCATAAAAAAAGCCCAGACTACGGTTTGCAACTGCACATGGGGGACAAAGATTGTAATTTTGGGGAGAATTGGCCTCTGGTCTGATGAAACAAAATATAGAACTGTTTGGCCATAATGACCATCGTTATGTTGGAGGAAAAGGGGGAGGATTGGCAAGCCGAAGAGGCACCATCCCAACGTGAAGCACGGGGGTGGCGCATCATGTTGTGGGGGTGCTTTGCTGCAGGAGGGACTGGTGCACTTTCACAAAATAGAAGGCATCACGAGGAAGGGAAATTATGTGGATATATTGAAGCAACATCTCAAGACATCAGTCAGGAAGTTAAAGCTTGGTCGCAAATGGGTCTTATGGACAATGACCCAAGCATACTTCAAAGTTGTGGCAAAATGGCTTAAGGACAACAAAGTCAAGGTATTGGAGTGGCCATCACAAAGCCCTGACCTCAATGTGTACTAGAAATTTGTGAGCAGAAATGAAAAAGCGTGTGCGAGCAAGGAGCCTACAAACCTAACTCCAGTTACACCAGCTCTGGCAGGAGAAATGGGGCAAAATTCACCCAACTTACTGTGGGAAGCTTGTGAAGGCTACCCGAACTCTGCTACCAAATACTAATTGAGTTTATTAAACTTCTGAACCCACTGGGAATGTGATGAAAGAAATCATTCTCTCTACTATTATTTTTTGACATTTCACATTCTTAAAATAAGTGGTGATCCTAACTGACCTAAGACAGGGCATTTTTACTAGGATGAAATGTCAGGAATTGTGAAAAACTGAGTTTAAATGTATTTGGCTAATGTGAATGTAAAATCTCTGACTTCAACTGCATCTACTTCACTGTACTCTAATCAGCTCTACTGTACTGGGCTGTCCAAACTTGTGAAACATAGACATCTATGATGGTTCAGATTGGGTCCGGTCTGGACCAACAAATGCGGTCTTGTTTGCAGCTCATTGATAACAAGTCGGGTGTAGAATAATAGCCAAACGTGGAAAGCAGGATATGACATATTTCTACCTGTTGTGTGTATCTATATAGGAACATCACTATGAAAGAATCACGTTATTAATGATTAATTTTGTCTAGTACAGATCAGAGACTACGATGTCATTCTGTTACATCATTCCTGTTACTGGGTCTTCATCCACTTCACTTACTTGTAGGTCATTAGCCAAAAGAGATGTTTTCAAAGTCAAGGTGTCATATCACAGCTGACAGCCCGGTCTTTCTGCAGACGTCTTTGAATCTTCATTGGAGCAGATGTTTAAGCAAAGCTTTTGGAAAACGTGGTCGCAAAAAAACTGAGGAGATTTAAAGCCATTCTGAACTGCACAGTTCTTACAGTAAACTGTTTTGATTAAATGTTTTATTGTAAATTGTTCAAGTAGTTATTGTGCATAGAGTTGTATGGTTTGTTAAACTTTGAAATCAATGTGGTTGTTTTTTTTGTACATTTTGAAAGGAAAAACCTGAGTCAAAGCGTAATTCCGTTACCATGGCATCGCCCTGATGTAACAGTACAGCTTCTGTCTGCCAGCCGAGCTATAACCAAGGACCCTTAAATTAGCTCACCAAGTCGATTTTCATTAATGGAGGTAATTGATTGCCCATGTATCCTGAAGTACCCCTGGGCCCTTTGGCTTGGTCTGGTCGGTGAGGTGGGTGCAAACAGACATGAATTAAGGGCTGGGCATTTGGCTTGAAGGTCCATTATAGATAAAGTTGTATACACACATCACTGAAATAAAAAACATTTGGCAAGATAACCTTAGAGGACTACAGACTACTTATAGCATCAATATAGCTGCAATCGAGGGACTTATTTTTCCCCATTTTACAAACTCAACAACAGGGATTTAGCCTACAGTGAGTTGTTTGCTCCATCTGTCGTTGTGTCCTGATAAGTTAGTACCCTGGGCTGTTACTCCCGTTACATTATATGTCTGGTACCCTCCACCTTCCATGACTCTTTCCCAGCAGTTCCACCCCCTCTGGGAGAACGATAGCTAGAGCAGTACACAGAGCAGGCCTGCCCCGAATATACTGACAAACTGCAGCCTTTTCTGTTGGGATAGAAAGGGACACACACACACATAGACGACAGAGACGCCAGACCACACAGAGACGCAGACACACACAGAGACGCAGACACACACAGAGACGCAGACACACACAGAGACGCAGACACACACAGAGACGCAGACACACACAGAGACAGACACACACACACACACACATTATTATACCTACACACAACGGTTGTTTGTTCTAGGAAGGAGAGAGGGGTAATACATGAGTCACGGTATAATAACAGTGTTAAATTATGCCATATCAATATTAGTTTTTTTTTTTTATAAAGTCAAGAATTCAAAACTGGTTACAGAGAATAAACTTGGCTGTCTAGTTACAAAAAGGTCATTTCCTCTACTCTACTACGGTAACAACAAAAGCTCAGAATGTACCAATCACACCCTTGACAAATATCGAACCTTGCTCAGTGCCCCATTGTAACTTCTGATGGTGATACATTAAAATTATATTTTTATAAATTGAATGAAGGAGAGGGGGGGGGCTACAGTAGCTATCTATTGAATGTTCACAAAATATTGTGTGGAGTGGATCCCATAGCAGGGACCACTATGAAACAGGTCTGAAGAAACATTGACAGCTTTGAGCCAGCTAAGGCATCGGGAGAAGAGACCGTAGAGGGAGGGACGGTGCAAGTTACAGAAGGGAGGGGAACGGAGAGAATACAATGTTAAGAATTAAATGACTTACCTCAGAAAGTTTGATCAAAAGTGGAATTAAACCTAATAGAAAACATCCCAAAAACATCGCAACGGATATTAAAATAATCGCTATTGCCTCATCCATGGCTATAGATCTGAATTTATGCACGATATTAAGAATGTCAGTTGTTTTTATCCTCTCTACTATTTAAAATACACATTTATTTCTACTGAAAAGCCGTTTAAAAACGATTGAAAAAGCCCTGTTGATCACAAGCGAGACGCGCGTACATGACATTCTCCACGCTTCCACGTCGCCGTGTTTCTGTTGTAACCGCCCTGCTAAAAAACACCGCCTGGCGGTACGAAACACGAACTGCATCKCAAGTAGAAAACCACCGTCGACTCCCTGAACTTGTGACCGTGGCGGGGTGGTTTGTGTACACTAGTTTCCTCTCCTCACCTTCATCTGTACTGATGTGAAAATCCTGGATAAATGACATCAGTATAATACGTTGGGAGTATATGCTACTTGTTTGGGAGTTTTTTCCTTCACTTCAGTGCGAAAGGCGACAAGACGGCACTAAAACTATTTACATTGACTCTTCCCAACATGTCCGGGGACGGCCTTCTGGGACGGTCATGTGGTACCTTTGATGRATCACGTCGTAGGCTTGTAAAGGATCGCAATATGAACATTGAKCTGAATAAAACACAATGACCAATCCTCATAAAACCTCTGGAATATCAATGTTAAACAGGTTTTTATGAATGAATTTCTGCTCGTTGTGAAACTCGGCGGAATGTAAATTTAGAAATCACTCACAGGGACAAAACAACTGTAACCAACAACTCAACAATAAGACAGATTAAATACGGACGTTATTGTTCTAAGAACTGGAGGAAATATACAGACCATTCTGTTCTACAGACAGCCCTTTGAGGAATAGGGGAGAAAGAGACATACTACTTCCCAAATGCTATTCCATTAAGTGCACTACTTTTGACCAAAACCCCTATGGCCCATAAGGCTCTGGTCTAAAGTAGTGCACTATATAGGGCTCTGGTCTAAAGTAGTGCACTAGATAGGGAATAGGGCTCCATTTAGAACGTAAACATTGTCAATATGAGATGTGCTGCTATGGTTGTACCTACACTAACAAAGCAAAGACAAAGCACACAAAACAGATATTCAAATGTGAGACTAAGGAGTATCATGTTAATGTCCCCTGTCGAGTGAACTGTAATAATATATAATAATAATAATATATATATAATAATGAAGTTGAGAAACCACCAAGCAGCACTTTACCCTCTGTCAACATTATTTACTTGCATACTGGCTTATCCCTGGTCAGTTTTGTCCCATGGGCAATAATTACAGCTCAAACAGATTTGGGAGCAGGATACCACTGGACATGGACAACAAAGATTAAATCATGATGGAAAAGGTCTAAACTTGATTTGTGACACTGGACGAGATATAATACGCCAAGATATTGGTGAAATCTTGGTGACCCATGATTTGTCGCCTCACAACAGTCTAGTGTTCCAAACATTCTAGAACATGTCAACCTGTTAAAGGAATAGTCTCCAGATTGTCAATTAAGCCCTTTTTCCCTCTCTCTCTCTTACCGAGAGTCAAATTAACCATATTTTATGTCTATGCGTGCAGTTTCTCATAGACTTCCAGTCATRGCGCTAACGCTAGTTAGCAATGGCTCCCAAAACGACCGTCAACTTTCTTCAAAACAGCACGCAGATACGTACAAATGGTATCCATGAGTTCATCTGACTCCAGAGAAGTAAAAGGGGCTTTATTGCCAAACTCTGGCAGTAACCCTGTAACGGTTATCATGGAGGGGGGGGGGGGGGAATCCGCTTCTCAGGTGTTTTTGATAGAAATTAAATATCATCAGTAGATAAATGGCTGAAAAACCATAGATTTGACTTTATTCAGAAAGGACATACAGCATGACTGCAATAGTTACTACTCTTAC
>NW_019951102.1:10286-12455 GCF_002910315.2 Salvelinus sp. IW2-2015 | reverse complement strand
ACACACACACACACACACACACACACACACACACACACCTCAAGATATTACACATCCCTCTGACAACCTGGAATGAGCTTTGAAAAAATTATAGATATACAGTACCAGTCAAAAGTTTGGACACAACTCCTCATTCCAGTGTTTTTTTGTTGTTTTTGTTTTACAATTTTCTACATTGTAGAATAATAGTGAAGACATCAAAAGTATGAAATAACACATATGGAATCATGTAGTAACCAAAAAAAGGGGTAAACAAATCAAAATATATTTTATATTTGAGATTCTTCAACGAGGCCACCCTTTGCCTTGATGACAGCTTTGCACACTCTTGGCATTCTCTCAACCAGCTTCATGACGTAGTCACCTGGAATGCATTTCAATTAACAGGTGTGCCTTGTTCAAAGTTAATTTGTGGAATTTCTTAATGCGTTTTAGCCAATCAGGTGTGTTGTGACAAGGTAGGGGTGGAATACAGAAGATAGCCCCTATTTGGTAAAAGACCAAGTCCATATTATGGCAAGAACAGCTCAAATGAGCAAAGAGAAATTACAGTCCATCATTACTTTAAGACATGAAGGTCAATAACTTCAAGTACAGCCGCAAAAACCATCAAGCGCCATAATGAAACTGGCTCTCATGAGGACCGGCACAGGAAAGGAAGACCCAGAGTTACTTCTGCTGCAGAGGATAAGTTCATTCGAGTTATCAGCCTCAGATTGCAGCCCAAATAAATGCTTCAGAGTTCAAGTAACAGACACATCTCAACATCAACTGTTCAAAGGAGACTGTGTGAATCAGGCCTTCATGGTCAAATTGCTGCAAAGAAACCACTACTAAAGGACACCAATAAGAAGAAGTTACTTGCTTGGGCCAAGAAACACGAGCAATGGACATTAGACCGGTCCAAAATTGAGATTTTTGGTTCCAACCGCTGTGTCTTTGTGAGACGCATAGTAGGTGAATGGATGATCTCTGCATGTGTGGTTCACACCGTCAAGTACGGAGGTGGTGGTGTGATGGTGCTTTTCTGATGACACCGTCTGTGATTTATTTAGAATTCAAGGCACACTTAACCAGCATGGCTACCACAGCATTCTGCAGTCTTACGCCATCCCATCTGGTTTGTGCTTAGTGGGACTATCATTTGTTTTTCAACAGGACAATGACCCAAAACACACCTCCAGGCTGTGTAAGGGCTATTTGACCAAGCAGGAGAGTGATGGAGTGCTGAATCAGATGACCTGGCCTCCACAATCACCGGACCTCAACCAAATTGAGATGGTTTGGGATGAGGTGTACCGCAGAGTGAATGAAAAGCACCCAACAAGTTCTCCGCATATGTGGGAACTCCTTCAAGACTGTTGGAAAAGCATTCCAGGTGAAGCTGGTTGAGAGAATGCCAAGCATGTGCAAAGCTGTCATCAAGGCAAAGGATGGCTACTTTGAAGATTCTCAAATATAAAACATATTTTGATTTGTTTAACACTTTTCTTTTGGTTACTACATGATTCCATATGCGTTATTTCATAGTTTCAATGTCTTCACTATTATTCTACAATGTAGAAAATAGTAAAAATAAAGAAAAATCATTGAATGAGTAGATGCACAGGGCCCCCACTCATTTTGTTATAATTTTTTGAGTCACTTAAATAGCATAAGAACACGGCATAAGCAATAACAAAATTGGTAGAATTGCAGAAACTGTAAAATGTCCCACCCCCTCGCTCTATGCTAACTTTGCCACCGCTGCTGAAAATAATCATAGGGGAAACACTGAATCATGGCGAAAGTGCAAAGAGAAATCCAACCTGTAGGTCCTCTTCACAAGTCACATTCATGGTCATGGTAATGAAATCCTGCAGGTATCTGTGGAAAAGCTCTGTCTGGATCTCATTGTCCGCTATCGCAATGTAGCGGCCCAGAGGAGTCTTCCCAAAAAACTCCTCCAACTGCCTCTGACTTTGGCCTGTCAAACAATTAGGGAAACAAAAATTAAATTGTTAACAGTGCAATGCATAGGTTACACCCCGTTGACAACGAACACCCCCCCCCGCCGCAGATGTGTTCTGATAGCTACTACCGTTTCATGTTGAAGAGCATAAGATCAGAGCTCATTCAGGTAGTCCTTGGATCCTCCAGCTGAGGGCATGATGCAAGCTGATAATCTTG
>NW_019951102.1:0-6633 GCF_002910315.2 Salvelinus sp. IW2-2015 | reverse complement strand
CTCAGTTGGAAAATGTCTCCTCCTCATCATCCTCATCCCTCCCTTTCTGAACTATGCATCATTGCAAAGAGAGGGCCAACTGTTACTGCCAGAAGGTAACCTGCTGCAACATGAGATTCACCTTCCTGCCTCACTGACATTCACTTTCTCTCTCAACTTTATTCTTTAATGCGTACATGAGTACAGAAGGCAATAAAACCCTTACATTATGATTAAGATTATCAGCATTGATTAATTTGTATTTTTTTTTTCAGATGGTGAAATTATAGATATCGGTTTAGGTCAAAAGATGCACCTGATGTGCAAAGGACAAGACAGCCAGTTGGTAAGTCTGCTAGCTTGCCAGAAATGTCAACACAACTGTCATTTCCTCTCAGATGTAAGCCCTAACTACTCTGTTTCCTTGTAGTCATACTGGATGCTCCCACTGGTATGTCCTCTGACATCTGGTTCCATGTAAAAGAGAACGTTGCACTGCTAACCAAGGTAAGGAGAAATACAGTACATCGTTTCAGGCAACTCTGTTAATGATTCAAAGTTCTAGAAGGGTTTTATTTTTGTGGGACAAACAAATTGATGACTACATTCCCTGACCAGAAGACGATTGTGTATAACATGGTTGCAAATCTTGTCCTGGTTCCAATGTTTTTGTGACAACTGCTGATGTGAAAAAGGCTTAAAAATACATTTGATTGATTGATGATCCTATTTTCCCACCACAGGTGTGCACTTATGACAGAGTGGGACTGGGGTTCAGCAAAAGAGTCCTGCAGAATGAAAGTACAGGGACGGAGAAAGTCTGGGGGATGTCAACCACTGGACAGTAAGAATCTTGTTTTTCTCTATCCTGTCATTTTAAAGTTTTACCTCTAACTGCTTGCCCAGAATACCAAAATGAGCAGTTATAGGCTACTCTGTCGTGCAAATTTGCATCCTTTCCATCTTGTTTTTCATGCATTGTTATGTAAAGTGTTATCTAATAGACCTCCCAGTGGCGCAGCGGTCTAAGGCAGTGTTAGCGGCGTCACTACAGATCCGGGTTCGATACCGGGCTGTGTCGCAGCCGACCGCAACCAGGAGATCCATAAGGCGGCGCACAATTGGCCTAGCGTCGTCCGGGTTAGGGAGGGTTCGGCCGGCCGGGAAGTCCTTGTCCCGTCGCGCTGTAGCGACTCCTGTGGTGGGCCGGGTGCATGCACTCTGACACGGTCGCCAGGTGTACTGTGTTTCCTCCGACACATTGGTGTGGCTGGCTACCGGGTTATGCGAGCAGTATGTCAAGAAGCAGTGTGGCCTGACGGGTCGTGTTTCGGAGGACGCATGTCTCTCGACCTTCGCCTCTCCCGAGTCCGTACGGGAGTTTGCAGCGATGGGACAAGATCACTCCAATTGGATATCACGAAATTGGGGAGAAAAGGGGGTAAAAAGTACCCAAAAAATAGTGTACCTAATAGTCTACTACTACAGTCAAGGTAATAGGTGTTTGATGCAAGTTATTCTAAAGCCTGATTCTCAACAAGCACACACACCATTCCCTATCAGATTTACTATTCCCTCTTGGCTAAGCGCCATGTGTGCCACCTCATGGATTGTCCAGTCAGAGACATCGGGGTCCATTGCCCTACAATCTCCCTGCCATGGCCTGCCCTGTCCTTGACTCTCCCCTAATCTCTCTGGCTGACAAAGTAACGTGTTGTTAAGCATTAAATCTGTCTGAGTGATGGGTGGATGTCGTCGTGGTTGTATGTGGACGGTCAGGTCAGCATTTCTCTGTTACCTTGGGATCTGGCACAGGCTAACAGCAGAGCAGGCTGTCTTCTTCTGATACAAGCAATCAATTACCCAGAATTCAATAAGCTGGCAAGCTGAGGGTTTGATGACTGTATTCTCCCTGCTGCTGCAGTGAAACCTCTTCATCCTAGCCTCTTCTCTCCAATGTTGATTTATTAGTGTAAGAGACCCAACACAACAGATGGCTGTCTGTGGGGAGCTGCATTTCACTTGATGACGATGCTCCCTCTTTTTCTTTGGATGATTTTCTGTTGTATCTGTCCTGCTTTACAAGGCAAAGGTGGGGACTTCAGGGGCTTCTTCCACTAGGCTACTTTACATTGGCTGATTTCAAGGGTTTCAATGGCAGTGTTTCTGTTGTTATGGTGTAGCTGCCGACTTAGGGTTTGATGTGTTTTACTGTAAAAGCCCTTTGTGACAGCTGTGGTTGTAAAGACATACATTGATGAATTGATTGATGTCTTTCCTCCTACAGAATGGTGGACGACCTCCACCGCCTCATCAGGTTAGCTGGTTTAGCCACGCCTTTCATCCTGGTGGGTCTGAACTGGGGCACGCTCAACGCCAGTTCTACAGCCATATCCATGACGCGTGAGTCTCCCTGCCCACCTAGCAACGGAATCTCAATGGAAAATATAGGCTAACTCGTTTCTTTTGGCCAAACTTGCCACAAGTCAAAATATATTGAGATCACTTAGTGATAGGTTCACTACAAAAGTTGGTTGATATGTTCATATCTCCAAAGTGGTTGTGTAGATTCAGCTTATGCCTCTATCCCAAATGAAGGGAAAGATTTGTACAGTTTTTGACAAACTTTGGGCATTCTCACTTTCTCATCTCTGTTTGAGTTCCATCCTCTTCCCTCTCACATTATGACTACAGTAACTCCAGTACTTCAAAAGTATTATCACAATCTGTAGCTAGACTCAGCACTGCATCAAAACCAGGGAGGGACATCATACATTCTCTACCCTCACTCCCCACATCCCCCCAACCCCCATTTCTGAGAAACCTAGTGATTAACACGAGCAGGGAGGGTCAGCCTCCGGCCGAGGTGAGAGATTTTGCGTTTCATCAGCCGTGATGTGCGTCAGTTAAGAGAGTAAATTAAGTGAATGTGAGAGGATGACACCCGCAGAATAAAATATATTCCCCCTGGATGTGGTGATGGGGTGTGGGTCCATCTGTCTGCCAGTGGGCCTGGATCAATCAGACGGACAGACAGACAACCGGGGCAGAGAAATCCTTCTCACACTCATTACGGACAGGACAGGAGAGGGAAGGGTATAGGGACAACGGAACGGACCGGGAGCCCACTTCATCACTGTTTCGTTCTCTTTTTTGTTTCTGTGTCCTCTCTTTTTCCCACTGTGTCATCTCTCGCTCCTCTTTCTCCCCCCCCCCCTCTTCCGTCCTCAGGCAGGTGTCAGACCTTGTCCTTATTGATCCCATTCCAGAGGAATCTTTGAGGTGGACCAGTGGCAGAAGTACTGGTAAGTCACCTCGAGGAGGAGGAACGGAGGAGAGGGAGGGAAGGGAGGGAGAAAGGAGGAGCAGAGCGAGTGGTACTACTGTGTTACTCAAGCCCTTGACTCCATCCATATTTTCTGTATGGATAGTGGATAGGATCCACTGTAGTTGATTATCTCTGTTGGACAGAAGCAGCATTAACATGATTAATGAGGCCAAGGAACTCATTAGTAGATCACACTCTCTTTCACCAGGAAGAATGAGAGCGGAGAATTAGGGTGGGGGAGAGATGACACACATTTTAATAATAAGTCTCTTTTTTCCCTATTGCATGATTCATGTCAAGCTGTGGATAATGGACATATAACCTATCTCATATTCATTGTTCATAAATTACATATAGGATATTATGATAATCAGGCAGGACATTAGTGAAACTGTCAGTTATTCTAGTCATCAGTAAATAGCAGTGATTTACATAACAATATGGAATATGCTGTAAAACAATATGGTAATATGCTGTAAAACAATACAGGTAAACACATGAAAATATGTAAGCTGCAAATTGTGTTTGACCTACCATTTCAATATTGCTTTTCTTTGTATCAATTGGAGGGGAATGCTTCACGCTCCCCAAGCGTAACATCTTTGAACAACAACATTGTGTTCAAAGTAATTATTCATGAAACAACACTTTCCATATGCTTTGCAAAAAAACTAAAACATTTGTTATGTGAAATTCTTGTAACTTTTCCAAAAAGTCTAAGTTTCCATAAATTGCGCTTGGAAGATTCCTGGAATAAGCATGAATATGCAGGAAATCTGAGGATCCTCCAAACGGTGGATTTCTGGAAAACCTGTGAATTTTAGGAAAGTTCCGGGATTTTCAACCCTAGTTTTGTCTCTGTTATTTCCCTCCACCAGCATCCCATTTGTCTGTGGGGTTATATAACATTTCATTTCTTTAGTGAGATAAGAAATGAGTCGTTGAAAATGGCCTAATTTGTACGTGACTGTAAGTGGAGCCGTGTCATTTATCAGAGATATGTGTCCAATTATCCTCTGATTAATAGGCATTCATTTCATTTCCCTGCTGCCTAGCAGACTACAGTGTACTGGCTGGACATCCAATTACTCTGCAACTTAGAAATCAACCGAGGAAAGGATTGCTGCCTAAAGTAGATTTATATATTAGTCTCTGATTTTAGATAGAAAACAAGAAATATGTAATATCAAGATTACTGAAACCATTTTTGTAGTTTCTATCCGGAAGCCACCGAGTATGTGTGTATTGACATTCTTTAGAACATAATACAAGTCAACAACGTCCGATACAATTAACATTCATACAACGTTGTGCGCGCACACACACACACGCGTGATGGTACCTGAGGAGACGGTATCAGCGAGGCTGCTCTCTGCCTGGGCTCCAGAATTTACACATCACCACACTATGTGATAGTACCTGAGGAGATGTATCAGCGAGGCTGCTCTCTGCCTGGGCTCCCAGAATTTACACATCACACACACGCCGTGATGGTACCTGAGGAGACGGTATCAGCGAGGCTGCTCTCTGCCTGGGCTCCAGAATTTACACATCACACACACGCTGTGATGGTACCTGAGGAGACGGTATCAGCGAGGCTGCTCTCTGCCTGGGCTCCAGAATTTACACATCAAAGTCCTTCTCATTAACCACGGCTCTCTCCCAAATTACTGCTGTTTTATCAGACAAAATGAAAGTAGAGCGAGATGGAGACTAGAGTTCCCTAGCCTGGAATCCAAACTGATATGCTCTATTTCACCATTGTCTCAGTTTGGATCCCAGGCTATATCTTTCCTTTTGGTATTTCTCCTCTGAGGCTAGGAGCCAGAGATACTACTTCCTAATGAGAAATAAAGTCAGCAGAACGCCAGGAGTTAGTGGAAGCCCCTCTGTCTAGCCATACAGATTGCATTCATTCAGGGATGTAGTTTTAGTCGGATCCCTACAGGATGAAGCGCATACAATGAGTTTGTTTTCTTTGCCCTGAAAATGGGTCTTGTGAAGTTGACCCAGTTTCAAATGTACAGTGTCTTCGCGTTCGCACTTGATGATAGTGTAATATATAGCAGAATCACATAAATCTGCAGGCAACCCTACACTCTCCCTAAAGTCTACAGTAGACAATGGCCTACATGTAAATATAACACATTGGCATGAAGGCCAGATTCCTAATATCTACTGTAACAGTCAGTGTTTAGTGTTTTATATAGGAAGGAGATGGGGAACCATAGATACCAGACTTCAGTTTATAATTGGACCTTATAACTTGTGTGTGTGAGAGACGGTGTTTGTGTGTGTGTATTAGAGTTGGTGTATTACAGAATGAATTTGTCTCTGGAAAATATTGACTCCTATTTAATATAATCCAAAACAGTGGGAAGTATTCTATTTTAATGAGCTTGTCCTTATTGTTTGTTTAATGAGCGTTTGCTTGATTGTCAAAACACCATTTTACTCTAGCTTTTCAAATGTGTTTACTCAAACTGAATCCTTTGCATCATGAAATCACTGGGGTATAACTATTTAGAAATAGGCCAATTACATTCATGATGTTGCTTATTTTCCTTATTTCAGATATTCAGGACAAAGTTGTTTTCATGTTAGTATGACCAACATCTGCCCTCTTCATAATATCAAGTAGAAGAAAAGGACAGTGCCGGTTAAGGTGAGAGGAAGAGGCTTAATTTCCTAAGAAGGCGTTTACTTTAAAGGGTTAATGGTTGGTGAACCTGCAGTGACATTTTAAATGAGCAGAACCAGAGGGTCAAAGCAATGTGTCTGATGGTGTGGTGGAGGTGATGGAAGCCCCACCTGGCCCAGCTGGGATGGTGGGCTTGGCCTGGGCATGGCCCAGCTGGGGTGGTGGGCTTGGCCTGGGCATGGCCCAGCTGGGGTGGTGGGCTTGGCCTGGGCATGGCCCAGCTGGGGTGGTCTGGGCTTGGCATGGGCATGGCCAGCTGGGGCTGGTGGAGCTGGGGTCTTTGGCACCATGGCATGGGCCCAGCTGGTGTGGTGGGCTTGGCCTGGGCATGGCCCAGCTGGGGTGGTGGGCTTTGGCCTGGGCATGGCCCAGCTGGGGGGTGGGCTTGGCATGGGCATGGCCCAGCTGGGGGTGGGCTTGGCATGGGCATGGCCAGCTGGGGTGGTGGGCTTGGCTTGGGCATGCGCCAAGCTGGGGTGGTGGGCTTGGCTGGGCATGGCCCAGCTGGGTGGTGGGCTTGGCCTGGGCATGGCCCAGCTGGGGTGGTGGGCTTGGCCTGGCATGGCCAAGCTGGGGTGGTGGGCTTGGCATGGGCATGGCCAAGCTGGGGTGGTCTGTGGTGGGA
>NW_019951101.1:0-6634 GCF_002910315.2 Salvelinus sp. IW2-2015 | reverse complement strand
TGTTATGACAGTATAACAGTGTAATGTCAGTCTAATAGTGTAATGACAGTCTAATAATGTAATGACAGTCTAATAGTGTAATGACAGTCTAATAACGGCGTTTTTAAAAACTTTTGATCAATCAGCAGTGTTATTATTATGGAGCCTTAAAATGCCCCCTGGCCCTATTGGAGATGTAAATGAGCCTTTTTAAGATACAACTGTTACTGTTCTTGTGAATTAATTCAGTTGATCATTATGTCTCAATCCTTCTGTATTTACAGTGTTGAAAGCTCCAGGTCGGACCTGAACAAGCTCCCGGTTTTACCCACTAGAATCCTGAGGGAGCACCCCTCCCTGGTATACTGGTAAGCAGTGCCACATTAACAACACTTTAACCACAAATGCACAAGGGGTATTAATCCAAGTGGATTACACACAGTCCCATAGATATCAGACCGCAGTCCTGTCAATACCAATCCTCCCCTCACCCCGTCCCTATCCCCATCAAATGGCTTTTTAATTGTAGCTAACACCTGGATGCACAAAGCACTTATTTTCCCATGCAGATGAGCTGGTGTGGGCAGCGAGGTGGAGGTACACCCAGAGTCCTGCCAGGCTGTTTATCTCCGATGCGCTGTATTAATTAGTGCTCTGTGTTAATTATGTCTGGCTGCATCATGAACAGCCAGGGTGGTGCTGACTTCATCATGTCCTCATGGGAGCTGGGCTAGACAGGAGGGAGAGAGAACGAGACGGCCAGGCCAGCCGCTGGTTAACAGCTCCTGTGTCTGTCTGAGTGCATGCTGCTGCATCTTGTTCATCTGCCTCAGCATTCATCTGTGGCTGCAGCCCAGCCCACTGATGAACAGCAGCTGTATGGATTAATGGGCAGATTGGAATTACAGGGCCGTGTGTGTGTGAGCAGATGGGTCGTGTGTGTGAGCTGAGAGGAGATGAGAACCATGGTCAGGCCAGTAGGCCAGACAGAATTCTCTCCATGAACAGGAACAATGTGTGTCAGGGAAGGACTGTCTCACCACTTGTCTCTGTTTGGGGATATGTTACAATCAGTAATGGCTTATTATTCATTTCGGCTTTTATTTTTCTCTATTACAGTGAAGACCGAGTGATCGAGCACTATGAGAACCTGAAGGGCCTCAGCAGAGGGCAAGCAATTGTGCAGTAAGTCATGTAATAAATGGGCCTTTTTATGTTAATCTGGGTCAAGTGCATGGAGGAAATGAGCTGCTGTGTACCTCTAGTTCAGCACGTTCATCAGTCCAACACACRCTGCAGTCCTCTGTAGCGTCTACTCCTGTGTTTTTGTTTGAAAGGGGTTGCTGTCACACTGCCAGAATGTGTCATTAATTAGGGGACAGCGAACTTTTACTATGCTGTGGGCAGCCAGCAGTGTGTGACAGAGGTCCACTCTGTTTTCCCTGGGAGGGCTTAGCCTAGTGAGGTCGTTTACACACGGCTGTATGATTTGTGCCCTTGACTTGATCAATTGATTCTCCAAGGCCCTGTAAAGAAATCGATGGCTCCGCCACTGTAAATGACTGTGTCTGGTGAATGACTGACTGGGGCTTAAACCCCTTTCAAACTTCTGTAGAGCAGCGCCTCACAGACGTTGATGAAGTGTAACTGCCTGAATTACTGCTAACGTGTCCCTCTCCGTTTTGAAGGTATTTGGCCTTAGTGGAGTCCCTCCCTACATATGGAGTTCATTATTATCCAGTAAAGGTAAGAACGAAATCAACCCTGTATCTTACAGTAGGAAGCATCAAACATCTGTACATTTGTTTTCATGTTTGCTTTCCCATCTAGCTAACATTTTTTAAATATAAAAAAGTAGTGTGTTCAGATAGAAATACAGCCGTTTTCCCTCTGGAGTCTGGACAGGGACCTTAGCTGGCTGTTTTCTCAGGCTCAGTGCTTAGTTAACTAATGATTGAGTGATCCTTCTCTCAGCAACTCTCTCACTCCCAAAGCCTCAACCCCACCAGCCCCGCTCTCCTACCTCACTCATTAAAGCAGGGTGTCTGAGCACATCAAACGCTGCTGTTAAAATGACTCGGTCTGTGGCTTTTTAGGGCTGCTTCAATGCATTTGATCTCTCCTTGTGTTGCTAGTGCTGCTAGCCTAATGGGGTAATTGCCACAGTAATGGCCCGTTCTTCTTTTAAAAATGTACCACTTAAGCTGCTCCTAATGACTGGTGTGCCTTGCCTTGCCTTCCCAACAGGACAAGCAGGGCCTGCCGTGGTGGCTGGGAGTCAGCTATAAAGGCATTGGACAGTACGATTTACAGGACAAGTTGAAACCTCGGAAGGTAGGTTGGCCTTCTGTGACTTGTTTCTCCTTATGGTGTAACTGAACAACCAGCCCCACTCTGGTTAATAATCCACCAAACTGTAAATAATGGCAACAAAAAGCTTGTGTTCTTGGCCAGGGTAAAGGGAGGGAAAGTTGTTATCAACGTGGGTGTGATAGTATCTGGATTATGGTGATAAGATTGTGGCATTCCTCATTTAGGGTGTGATTGAAATAACCATGACTGTGATTCCAAATATGATACCTAAAGTTACAGTTTTGGCAAAAAAAAGTTACAATATATTCTTGTGTGTTTTCCTCCGCCAGTTTCATTACTATGTCTCTTACCTGTTCCCATGTTGGATCCCTGTTGACACAGCTGGGTTTGCTTAATGCCAAGGCATTAATGGGCGTGTCCCATGTATTAAACCCAGCGTATCCCAGTTCCTTTCTCAGCAGCCCTTCCAGTGGAAGGTGTAATTATGGTGCAGGATGGGGAGCAGGCAGGCAGGGCTCTGGGGCTGGATGAGCCGGCACCAAGCCAGCCTGGGCGGTCTCTGTGAGGGGCTCAGCTCTGAGAGAGAGCTATGCTCTACCCAGGCCAACCAACCACACATGGAGGGAGGGAGCACTCATGCCAAAACTCCTCTGTAGCAGACCCCTGGTGAAATGGTGGACTTTTGTAATATGCTTTTTTTTTAAGTGCACAACTCTTGTTGCTGTTCTAGAGGGGCCTGTCATCTGGTAGAATATTGATAGTGCTTCCTATCAAGGCTGGCGACCTTTGTATTCATCGCAGCCCCCCTCTGCCCTTCTCCAAGCATGCTGTGCTCATTATGCAAAGCTGCCTGTCATTGTGTGTGTGTGTTTCTCTCGGAGAGCAAACAATTGATCAAGCAATAAAACACAATCACCTTGGCAGGGGGGCTGTGAGAAGCTTGGAAGGGTGTGAGGGGCTTGGAACGGGGGTTGAGTGGGTCTTGAAGGGTGGGGGGGTTGAGGGGGTCTTGAAGGGTAGGGGGCTGAAGGGGTCTTGAAGGGGGGGCTGCAGAAAAGGAATCCCACTGCAGCACTCCAATCGTCCTGTGAGGAATCTTGGGAACTCAGGATGAAAAGGCTTTTGAAAGTGATGTTTTCCCAGACTTCAGTGACATGCGCTGAAAGAAGCTACTGTAGCCTTCTTATGGATGTCAGCTTTATCACAACTTAATGGATGGGATGAACCACAACTTCCTATCCCTGTCTGTTGGGTAAAAGAGAACTGGGGCTTTTTCCAAAATCTCAATAGTAACCAACACGTCGTTCTGAGTCTTCAGACATAGTCATAGATGGACCATGACTATGGAAGAAGGGAAGGGTAAGTATGTATTTTAATGGGTATAGGACACAAAACCATACAGGAGAATAAAATGTATGCTAGAGCACCACATTTTATACAAAGGCCGTACTTTAAATGAAAAGTTATTTCTAAGATGGTCTGAGGAGCAAATGGCTGTGATATAGAGAGCGCTCTCTCTCTCGCTCTGGCTCTCTGTGTGTGTTTCTGTCTATTTGTTTCAGTCTCTCGCTCTCTCTCTCCCAATTTCAATTCAAAGGGCTTTATCACTCTATCTCTCTTTCTCTCTCTCCGTGTCTGTCTGTTTCAGTCCATCTCTCTCTTCCTCTTATCAGCAAGTCATTTGACACTTACTTGTATTATAATCACTTGCAGGTCCAGTTATATGGTCAACCAATAAAACCAATGTAAGCACAGCTCAGTAAGGATAAAATAATTTCTGTAATGGTAATAATCATATATGATTAGACCCTTCATTTTTTATCTTGGAACAATAAAAGGCTGCTCAAATATTTATATGGGTGCTAAAATCCAAGGCTAGCTGTGTCAGTGGACCGTGCAGCTCCATTCCCTATAAGCCGTCTTTACACTTCTTTCACCTCAGTATATAATAGGTTAAAACCAGAGCCTTAATTAATGTGTGTTTGTAGTCGACTGTAGCATTCTCTCTCGTCATGCCTCTGCTGGAAATGTTCAGTGAACCAGCGTGCCATGTGACTGTATGAGAAGGGTGTGGTGGTTCTCTTCCTGCGTGTAAGTCCCAACCTTTGACACACATTATTTATCTTCCTCAGAGGATTCCTCCATCACGTCACAGGGCCTGGGGGAGTCTGGGGAGGTTGTTGTGGGTTCAGGGTTGGGTCTGCATCAGAATGTTCTGGGAATATCTCAAACCACAGGTATTTTGGCATGGGCTCTAATGAGAAGTGAAACCGCTAACATCTGAAATAAATGAGACTGAGATGGGGAACTACTGTTCTGTTCTCTAGATGACTGGACTGTCTCTCTACCATTCACCTCATGTTTAGTTTTGGTGGTAGTTTCTCTGCAATGCAGTTTGGCAGCACTGGCTTGGACTGTTTCCTCTGTCCAAATAGTAAGTGGGGTCTTGTGATCAGAGTTGAAGGTGTGTCACACATCCTTGATATATTTTGGCACTCACACTTGGTTGTGTGTGTGTGTGTGGTGTTTTGAAACTGTCTAATGATCTAGTTATGTAAATGTGTGTTATCTGTTTATTTTCTGAATGTGCTGTAGTAAGTATCCAGGGGGTTTGTGAATTAGAGAGGGGTATCCCACACAATGGGGTGAGTCTGTGGGAAGTGTGGAGCCTGCTGGTTCCCATTYTTCAGTAATTACCATGCTCCCAATCCACAGTTAGACTGGGGATCTAATTGATTAGGCTAGGCCTACAGTATTGGCTGGAGCAGCAATGGAGAAATGGTCTGGGTCACTTTACTTAAAGCATGAAGTAACATCTTATGAAATATTGACACCTAATACACTGTTATTGGCTACAGCATTTGCTTTGTGAGTTGCAGAAATTCAGTTTTACATTTTCCTTTGGTTTTAATAACTGACTTTAGAGGTGTAGTGAGAGATTCTTCCTTGTCAGCTTGGGCCCAGTTCTGAGAGCTGACCGAGAGCCGTCCTGTATTCACATGGAGGTGAAGAGGGGCCCGCTATTAATGATTAGACCAAAGTAGTAGATTCCTGAAATATTTGTCTTGGGGAGCGGTGGGAGGCTGGAGTTGATAGCACTCTGAACAACAGGGGTTGGCATGGTATGTAGAACCCAGATAACACATCACAAAGGGTAATGAAGGTACTAAGGGTTATGAATGTGGAGGGCTAATCTAAGATCTGTGGATGAAGGGAAACACACTGAAAGAAAGGGGGTCATGATGGTCTTTTCCCAGAAGAGGAGAGGAGGTTGAATACCTCTCTGTGCACAGCTTGTTCATCTGGTTTGACTGAGGAGGAAGATTGTGATAGAGGGAGAGAAGGAGTGAGTTACACAGAGCCAATTGATGAGGAAAGGAGAGAGAGCAGAGCAGTGCAAGGTGGGCGAGGTCAGAGTGAGGTGTCTGTGATGTCAGAGGGGATGGGGGGAGAGAGGCGGAGCATGCTCAGCTGACACTCTTGCAACACCTATCTGGCTGTCTGAGAACAGATGAATGTATTGTTCAAGGACGCTCTAGCCCTGTGGGAAACTTGGCCAAAGGATTCAATAACACCCTGATAATTCACCCGGGACTTAAAAAGCACATATACCTGCTCTGGTAAGCCCCCTTTTACCTGACTAGGTAGTTCAGGACACATTTAGTTGAGTTGCTGTTGTCATTCTGTTTTTGGGTTACCTGTAAGTAATTGTATGTTAATGTGCTGTACAATCCACAGTTGTAAAGCAGTGACTGCGGTGTATACTATACTGGAAACATGTAGAACCTGTTTAGAAGAATAAGATCCCTATTCTGTTATTAACATTTTTACCAAGACTTCAATGTACTAAAATCAGTTCTCAGGCTGGGTTGCTTGTGAGATCATTTAGATTTCTCGCTGAGGACTGTAGTCAAGGGTCATGTGTTCTATTATTTAGAGCTATGGCTATCTGCCTGGCTTGCCAGTACCTGGTAGAGAATGTTTATTAAATCCTCTGCCATAAATCTACACCCCAGACCCTGGTGCCAGTGCTGGATTCTCACACAGCCAGACCAGGGGAGAGTCCATCGCTCTCAGCGAAAAGAGCTCCAAATCTCTCTAAAGCTCGGTTTTGCTGTTTGCAGATGTTTCACCCCACTCCTCCTCCTGTTTTCAGCGCTCTCCCTCCAGGGCAGAATGAAATGAGAGGCTTCTTGCTAGGCAAGTCTTGCTCTCTACACTGGCTTAATTACTGAGTAGTAAGTAAATTCCACCTGACTGAGTGGCTGTCCTCTGTTCACAGCTGCTGCTGTTAATGTTGCAAGTTCACTGGGATTTAACGAGGAAGGGCCAAGAGAAAGGC
>NW_019951100.1:0-6635 GCF_002910315.2 Salvelinus sp. IW2-2015 | reverse complement strand
TTCACCCCCTTTGCTATGAAGCCCCTAAATAAGATCTGGTGCAACCAATTACTTTCAGAAGTCACATAATTAGTTAGATTGCACACAGGTGGACTTTATTTAAGTGTCACATGATCTGTCACATGATCCCAGTATATATACACCTGTTCCGAAAGGCCCCAGAGTCTGCAACACCACTAAGCAAGGGGCACCACCAAGCAAGTGGCACCATGAAGACCAAGGAGCTCTCCAAACAGGTCAGGGACAAAGTTGTGGAGAAGTACAGATCAGGGTAGGGTTATAAAAAAATATCCGAAACTTTGAACATCCCACTGAGCGCCATTAAACCCATTATTTAAAAAATGGAAAGAATATGGCACAACAACAAACCTACCAAGAAAGGGCCGCCCACCAAAACTCACGGGACAGGCAAGGAGGGCATTAATCAGAGAGGCAACAAAGAGACAAAAGATAACCCTGAAGGAGCTGAAAAGCTCCATAGCGGAGATTGGAGTATCTGTCCATAGGACCACTTTAAGCCGTACACTCCACAGAGCTGGGCTTTACGGAAGAGTGTCCAGAAAAAAGCCATTGTTTAACTAAAACCTCTTGACACTACAGGGGGTGCTGTTTCAACTTGGACATTTATCGTTCCCAAATTAAACTGCCTCGTACTCAATTCTTGCTCGTACAATATGCATATTATTATTACTATTGGATAGAAAACAATCTCTAGTTTCTGAAACCGTTTGAATTATGTCTGTGGGTGAACCAGAACTCTTTCTGCAGCGAAATTCATGACAGGAACTGCGAAGGTCTGAAAACGAGGCTCTGTTCTCAGATCAGTTTAAAGCTCTGTATGTATCCTATGGGTCGACATGAACTGCACCCGCCTTCCCCTGGATGTCAGTAACCAATGAGAAGTGGAATGGAGTGTCTACGTAGTTCTCAGAGCTTATAAAAGGCCAAGGAACGAAGGGAGCTCTCTTTTCGACATTGCGCAAAGCAAGACCTTCAGGATGGCATTTTGAAACGCTCAGTTATCGGCCTTAGCTATATCCGTCTGTAATTTAATTCGATATAGTTGTTAGAAACATCATAACGAAGTTATTTTAAACCGAGTTATATCAGTTTATGCGAGTATATTGCTATTTTCGGAATTTCCTTAGTATTGCGCTTTGAACATTTGGGCATGTTGTGGCCACATAGCTAATGTTAGCTGCTAATTCCGAAGTTGAAGACGATGTTTTACAACCAAGCAACGATTATTTTGGACAAAGGACCACTTGCCCAAGATTCTGATTCTGATGGAAGCTCATCCAAAAGTAAGAGCTATTTATGATGTTATTCCGTATTTATGTGGAAAAATGTAAACGCATTTGTCCGCCATTATTGCGGCACTAGTCTGGCTGTAACGCACACTGTATGTCTAGAAACGTTAATTTTAAAATCTAACTCAGCGGTTGCATTAATAACTAATGCATCTTTCATTTGCTGTCCAACCTGTATTTTTTAGTCAAGTTTACGATTATTTATTGATTAGATTAGGTGCCTTTCCAAGATGGCGCCGGCCAGAATGCATGAACTGTTGCCACTGATCACATTGTATAACCACGATTTGTGCTGCTAAATATGCACGTTTTCGAACAAAACCTATATGCATTGTGTAATATGATGTTACAGGACTGTCATCTGACGAAGTATATCAAGGTTAGTCAAAAATTATATATCTTTTGCTGTATTGTTACGATCGCTAACCTGTGCTGCTGGTAAATTGCTTGTGTTTCTGGCTATTGTGCTAAGCTAATATAATGCTATATTGTGTTTTCGCTGTAAAACACTTAAAAAATCTGACATATTGGCTGGATTCACAAGATGTTGGGCTTTCATTTGCTGTACGCTGTGTATTTTTCAGAAATGTTTTAAGATGAGTAATTAGGTATTTGACGTTGGTCTCTGTAATTATTCTGGCAGCTTCTGCACTATTTCAGATTGCAGCTGCAATGTAGAACTGTGATTTATACCTGAAATATGCACATTTTTCAAAAAAAACATATGCTATACAATAAATATGTTAGCAGACTGTCATCTTATGAAGTTGTTTCTTGGTTAGTGGCTATTTATATCTTTATTTGGTCGAATTAGTGATGGCTACTGATGGAGTAAAAAACTGGTGGAGTAAAAAAAGTGGTGTCTTTTGCTAACGTGGTTAGCTAATAGATTTACATATTGTGTCTTCCCTGTAAAACTTTTAAAAATCAGAATGATGGCTGGATTCACAAGATGTGTATCTTTCATCTGGTGTCTTGGACTTTGTGGATTTAATGATATTTAGATGCTACTTTCTTGTGACGCTATGCTAGGCTACTGCTAGTGCCAGCTTTTTTACTGGGGGGGTGCTCCGGATCGGCGTTTGGAAGGAATTAGAGGTTATAAAGAAAAAATAAGCAAAATCGCTTGGTGTTCGCCAAAAAGGATGTTGGGAGACTACTCCCCAAACATATGGAAGAAAGGTAACTCTTGTATCGGCAGCCTCCTCCTCTTTAACGAGAAGAGGAGGTGTACGCAGGGAATCCGGACCAAACACGCAGCGTAGCAGCTGCTCAACATGTTTAATAGACGAAACCGTAACACTTACAAAATACAAAATAACAAACGTGGCAACCGAAACAGTCCTATGGTGCAGAGAAACAAAGACAGAAAGACAACCACCCACAAACAGGCTACCTTAACATGGTTCCAATCAGAGACAATGACAAACACCTGGCTTGATTGAGAACCAATCAGGCAATTGACAATCCCCACATAGAAACACAAAACATAGAATGCCCACCCAGCTCACGTCCTGACCAACCACTAAAACTAAGGAAAACACACAAGAACTAATGGTCGAGAACGTGACAACTCTGGTCAGATGAGACTAAACAAGTAGGCTTTTTTGGCCATCAAGGAAAATGCTGTCTGGCCAAACCCACACCTCTCATCACCCCGAGAAAACCATCCCACAGTGAGCATGGTTTGTCACGGCCTGTTATAAAGGAGGAGACAAGGTGCAGCGTTGTATGCGTACCATCTCTTTAATTTAAGAATGACACTGAACAAACGAAAATAACAAATAACAAAACGCAACCGTGGAAGCTAATACTGATAGGGAAAGCAGGCAAACTAACTAGAAACAAGACACCAAAAGGAAAATGTAATTCCTTAAATATGATCACCCAATCAGAGACCAACGATTAACAGCTGCCTTTATGATTGGGCAACCATACAGCGCACATAGACATAACAAAAACCCTAGACATACAAAAACTAACGTACCCACCCTAGTCACACCCTTACCTAACCAAAAATAAAGACAACAGATTCTCACGATCAGGGACGTGACAATGGTGGTGGCAGCATCATCTGTGGGGATGTTTTTCATCGGCCAGGAACTGGGACTGGTAAGAATTGAGGAATGATGGATGGAGCTAATAAAACAAGGGAAATTCTTGAGGGAAACCTGTTTCAAGTCTCCAGAGATTTGAGACTTGGGACGGAGGTTCACCTTCCAGCAAGACAATGACCTAAAGCTACTGCTAAAGCAACACTTGAGTGGTTAAAGGGAAACAGTTAAATGTTTTGGGAATCGGCCTAATCAGAGCCCTGACCTCAATCCAATGAGAATCTGTGGTGTGACTTAAAGATGCGTACAACCAAGTGGAACCATGCCGATTTTGAAGGAAGCTGGAGCAAGTTTTGCCTTGAAGAATGGGCAAAATCCAGTGGCTAAGAGTGTGCCACTCTATTAGAGACAATACCCTACAGAGTACTTGCAGCTGGAATACTTATGTGAATACTTATGCACGCTCAGTTCATCAATTTTTGTGTTATTTCTTGTTTGTTTCACAATAAAAATATCTTTGCAATGCTTTAAGTGGTAGGAATGTTTGTGTTAGTCATGATACAAGCCCACCCAAATCTATTTTAATTCCCAGGTTAAAGCAACAAAATAGGAAACATGCCAAGGGCGGTGGAATAACTTTTAGCAAGCCACTTGTAATTTTCATTAAAACTTTACTTTTATTAATTTAAATTCATACTAATTTCTCTCCTCCACAATAAATAGTACCGCGACACAATCAAAGGTTGCTACCCAAGCGGCCTGGTCCCATTCGTCTATGGTTCGGTTGCCAGGACACGACGCAGTTTAGTCCCTTGGTTCTGTATCTATGGACCCAGTGGTTCTTTTAAAGTTCGATTGCCATACCTGGATGGCAACTTTCTTGCCCCTTGCTTGTATTTAGCCACTACGGTAAATACAGTAACGTAACAGTTGCTGCCAGAATAACAGCAAAGTATCTGCATTTAGGCTTTGTTTTTGCGTTTGTAGTGAACCGATGTGGTACATCCATAACAGTGCCTATTGCCTCAATTTCGCTTGGCTAGAAATGTGCCTGCTCCTCGTCAGGACATATTGTTCAGAGGAGCTAGGCCACACATCAGCCAACACAATTCACTTCCACTGAAGATGGAAGACAGCAAACTAGCTGCACTTCATTTCGTTTTAACCTGTTTGATAGGTTCTAAGTTGATAAGTTCTTTGTAATATATTCTTAAATGATGCTGATTCATGGATTTCAACCTGGCTGAGAAAAGCTGTCCCTGCCTTCTGTCTCATCCAAGATCCCGACAGTTCATACCATGGAAAGCAGCTGGAATTGATATTAAAAACAATATTGCAATGTCGGAGACCAGAAGCAAGGTTTTACAAATCTCCGCAACTGTTTGAAAACCTAAATGTTAGTCTAAAAGAAAAATTGCCATGGCTGGGTATGAGAACAGTTGGATTGCGCAATCAGAATCGAACCAGAAGAAACTAGGCGTTTAACGTCATAGAATTAGCCCGGTGGTAACTTGTGGATAGAAACCGTCTTTGGAATGCGGTTTAAACTAATCAAATCACATTTTATTAGTCACATTTCACCTTACAGTGAAATGCTTACTTACGAGCCCCTAACCACAATGCAGTTTTAAAAAATACGAATAAGAATAAGAAATAAAGTAACAAGTATTAAAGACGCAGCAGTAAAATATAATAACGTGACTATATACAGGGGGGGTACCGGTACAGAGTCAATGTGTGGGGCACCGGTTATTTGAGGCAATATGTAAACTCTGCAAAAATGTGCGTCCTCTCACTGTCAACTGCTTTTATTCAGCAAACTTAACATGTGTAATATTGGTATGAACATAATAAGATTCAACAACTGAGACATAAACTGAACAAGTTCCACAGACATGTGACTAACAGAAATGGAATAATGTGTCCCTGAACAAAGGGGGGGTCAAAATCAAAAGTAACAGTCAGTATCTGGTTTGGCCACCAGCTGCATGAAGTACTGCAGTGCATCTCCTCCTCATGGACTGCACCAGATTTGCCTGTTCTTGCTGTGAGATGTTACCCCACTCTTCCACCAAGGTACCTGTAAGTTCCTGGACATACTGTCCAGGGCTCTTCACTGGCCTCTTCGCTGGCCATACTGACATTCCTGTTTTGCAGGAAATCACGCACAGAATGAGCAGTATGGCTGGTGGCATTGTCATGCTGGAGGGTCATGTCAAGATGAGCCTGCAGGAAGGGTACCACATGAGGGAGGAGAATTTCTTCCCTGTAACGCACAGCGTTGAGATTGCATGCAATAACAACAAGCTCAGTCCGATGATGCTGTGACACACCGCCCCAGACCATGACGGACCCTCCACCTCCAAATCGATCCTGCTCCAGAGTACAGGCCTTGGTGTAACGCTCATTCCTTAGACGACAGACGCGCATCTGACCATCACCCCTGTTGAGACAAAACTGCGGAACGTCAGTGAAGAGCACTTTTTGCCAGTACTGTCTGGTCCAGAGACGGTGGGTTTGTGCCCATAGGTGACGTTGTTGCCGGTGATGTCTGGTGAGGACCTGCCTTACAACAGGCCTACAAGCCTTCAGTCCAGCCTCTCTCAGCCTATTGCAGACAGTCTGAGCACTGATGGAGGGATTGTGCGTTCCTGGTGTAACTTGTTGTTGCCATCCTGTACCTGTCCCGCAGGTGTGGTGTTTGGATGTACCAATCCTGTGCAGGTGTTGTTAGACGTGGTGTGCCACTGCGAGGACGATCAGCTGTCCGCCCTGTCTCCCTGTAGCGCTGTCTTAGGCGTCTCACAGTACGGACATTGCAATTTATTGCCCTGGCCACATCTGCAGGTTTCATTCCTCCTTGCAGTATGCCTAAGGCACGTTCACGCAGATGAGCAGGAACCCTGGGCATATTTCTTTTGGTGTTTTTCAGAGTCAGTAGAAAGGCCTCTTTAGTGTCCTACGTTTTCATCACTGTAACCTTAATTGCCTACCGTCTGTAAGCTGTTAGTGTCTTAACGACCGTTCCACAGGTGCAAGTTCATTAATTGTTTATGGTTCATTGAACAAGCATGGAAACAGTGTTTAAATCCTTTACAATAAAGATCTGTGAAGTTATTTGGATTTTTACAAACTATCTTTGAAAGATAGGGTCCTGAAAAGGGACGTTACTTTTTTTGCTGAGTTTACATGAAGGTAGAGTTATTAAAGTGACTATGCATAGATGATAACAACAGAGAGTATCAGCGGTGTAAGAGAGGGGGGGGGGGCA
>NW_019951099.1:0-6637 GCF_002910315.2 Salvelinus sp. IW2-2015 | reverse complement strand
ACACCAAACTTCTAAATCCAGTTTAGCTTTTATTTACCTAACAGCAACGGTTATTTCACTTCAGTGCAACAGCCAGTGTGTATTAGTGAGCTGAATGTAGTAAAATAGTGTCAGTTTATTGTCTAACTCAGTGGCCTGCTACTATAGTTATTAATGAGTTAGCATGCATTGAACACAGGAGCAGGAACAACGTAGGGAGGTCACCTGGGTAAACAACACACTCAGACACTCACAAGGGTTAACACAAGTCATCCCAAAACTAGTTAAACTCCATCTGTCAAAAGATTCCAAAACTAGTTAACTCATCTGTCAAGAGACATTCCAAAACTAGTTAACTTCATCTGTCAAGACATTCCAAATAGTTTAACTTCATCTGTCAAGAGACATTCCAAAACTAGTTTAACTTCATCTGTCAAGAGACATCCAAAACTAGTTTAACTTCATCTGTCAAAGACATCCAAACTAGTTTATTCATCTGTCAAGAGACATTCCAAAACTATTTAACTTCATCTGTCAAGAGACATTCCAAAACTAGTTTAACTCCATCTGTCAAGAGACATTCCAAAACTAGTTTAACTCCATCTGTCAAGAGACATTCCAAAACTAGTTTACTTCATCTGTCAAGAGACATTCCAAAACTAGTTTAACTTCATCTGTCAGAGACATTCCAAAACTAGTTTAACTTCATGTCAAGAGACATTCCAAAACTAGTTTAACTCCATCTGTCAAGAGACATTCCAAAACTAGTTTAACTTCATCTGTCAAGAGACATTCCAAAACTAGTTTAACTTCATCTGTCAAGAGACTTTCCAAAACTAGTTTAACTCCATCTGTCAAGAGACATTCAAAAACTAGTTTAACTCATCTGTCAAGAGACATTCCAAAACTAGTTAAACTCCATCTGTCAAGAGACATTCCAAAACTAGTTAAACTCCATCTGTCAAGAGACATTCCAAAACTAGTTAAACTCCATCTGTCAAGAGACATTCCAAAACTAGTTAAACTCCATCTGTCAGAAGACATTCCAAAACTAGTTTAACTTCATCTGTCAAGAGACATTCCAAAACTAGTTAAACTCCATCTGTCAAGAGACATTCCAAAACTTTGTATCAGTTAAAAGTCATTCTCTGCTGTTAGCTCCATCAGTGTCTAACCCGCCTCTCTCTCTCCTCGTTGTGTCCTCTCCTCTGGCTTTTGTCCCTAACCCCAGTGGAGTACTCTGGTGTGTATTATGACCTCAAAACCTCTCCTTTGCTCCTTCTCCTTTGTTATTTCTCCTCCGATACCTCTCTCTATGTCCTCAGAGAAAAACTCTATTCCAGGGATGGGTATCTGCAGTTGTGTGTGCAGGATTTTGCTCCACCCTAACACACCTGACTTAATTAAAGAAAACATGTTCTATATTGGAAAACCATAGCTAGTTTATTAGGCTTTGTGAATCTGGTGTGTTTTAATGCTGGGCTGGAACAAAAGCCTGCCTGTATACACTGTGGCCTTTCAGGACCAGTTGCCCATCCCTGCTCTACATTTGGCCTGCTCTACATTCGGCCTCTCACCACCTCATATCTACAGCTCATAGCTCTACTACTACTGCCTTGACCTAAATTTGACCCCCGCAGCWCCTCGCTAGCATTACAGTGGCAACAAAAGTTGATCACAAGATGAAACCGGACATATGAAAGCTGTTAGAAGGGCTAAATGCATTTGGAAAATMTTTGTTCTTCATATAACTGCTTTGGTTATACTGATTRCTGTCTAACATGCACCATAAGCATGAAGAATAACTCATCGTACAGCTTTAATAACAKATTTTTTACTTWACAGCTTAAATAGWTTMWMTMTGTGTTTGTTTTTATAGCTTCTCTAGCTTTCCCAACTGTCTCTCTACCCTAGAACTGTAACTCATTCCTTTCCCCARTAGCRTGTRAGGAGTACCCTAGCTCTCATTCCTCCGTTGTGTTCCTCATACATACCTCATGTCTCACTCTCTCCACCTCTCTCTCCTTTTCTTGCCTGACTTGGATTGCATGGTTTTCTCAGATCTTAGCTTGCTTGGTAAGYCCTCACCCGCTCGCTCCATCCTACTCTGTTGCGACATGTAAKATGTTCTGTGTGGTGGCTGTTGGGGTTGTCCCTGATTTSTATTTCTTAGAAATATCTCACTATGAGATATTTAACACCCTGAATGGACTGATTCTTTATTTTATCTATATGAATATTTAAGTCAGTCAATGTGACTGTGTTCATCCATTGAAGTAAACGCACCTCCATAAATATTGATTTATTTTGGATAAAGATTTAAAAACATAGTTGATTAAGAACTATTTGATACATAAGAGAATCTATCCAMGCCTTCTATACATGCTGTTCTATAAACTCCAGTTGTATGAACACAAAGCAGAAAACTAGGTAATTTCTCCCCTGGCTGGTGTTGCTCCTTATTTACAGGTATGGGTCGTGAGGTTGAGAACCTGATCACGGAGAACACACAACTAATGGAGACAAAGTAAGAAAAACARACTGAGAGTGGTATAGTTTTAGATTTATTTGACATTTATACTGAACAAAAATATAAACGCAACATGCAACAATTTCAAGGATTTGAGTTACAGAGTTCCATAAATTCATTAGGTCCTAATCTATGGATTTCACATGACTGGGAATACAGATATGCATCAGTTGGTCACAGATACCTTAAAAAAAGGTAGGGGCATGGATCAGAAAACCTGTCAGTATGACACATCTCCTTCACATAAAGCTGATCAGGCTGTTGATTGTGGCCTGTGGAATGTTGTCCCACTCTTCAATGGTTGTGCGATGGTTTGTGCAAATTTCTGGATATGGCAGGGCAACTGAGAACACGCTTGTCCTACAATCGTCCAGAGCATCGCCAAAAACATGAAACTCAGATGGGCATCGACATGATCTGACGTAGAGCTATGTGCAAGACATTGGAGAGAACCTGGAACCATTTTCATGCATCGCCCGAGGGGTGTGGTGTACAGATGGTCTTAGCCTGACAATGAGAGCAAGCAGGGGCCGGATCCCCATGTATATGCATAGACACAATTGCAAGGTGATGAGAGGGCGACACACATATGAACGGACGGACAATCTGGCCATCAATGATCCCATCAGGTTTATCTGCCCTCAATACCACAAAACCCCCCGCCACCACTCGCGCCGCTCTCTCCTGCGTCTACAACAGTTGGGGCACCATCAACAAAGACCGCTCGCCCCCGCCAGATACACGATACACACTCAGTCTGTCGGTGGCTCGTGGACCACGCAAAAGCATGATACGGGCTGCAACTGCACCTAGGCCCTGACAAAATTCTCCTTAAAGCGAGGAAGCGACCAGCTGAACGGTTGAACCCCCCCACCGCAGCGGGTGCGCCGCTCGAGATATGAGAGGCCCAAGAAATGATGATAATACACCAATACCTCGGAAACAAACAGAGATCAGTGGACAGCTCGCTCAGCAAGTACAGGAGTACGAAAACGCCAGGACGGCAATTGCAACGCTCCCTCAATTGGAGGACACTCGTGGCATCTGTTTGTTGGACAAGAAAATTGAAGACATAATTATAGACGCTGGGCCACCTATTTAATATTTCCCCACACAGGCAGCACTGGACTCTGGCTGTAAAAAGTCATGCCCAGTGTAACCTGCAAGCCTTATTGAGAGCACACATCTGTCAGGTAGGATGGATAATCTTGGCCAAAGACGAAAAAATAAACTGCAAATAACAGGGATGTAAAAACATATTACAGCACAACATTGAGAGAAAAAGCTTAGTAGTAGGCGCAGCGATCTTTATTTCGGCCCTCCCACTGAAACATGGACTCAACACTACCTTTACATAAGTCAAATGCAATTGTATAATTTTGTCAATAGTTATACCTCCCGAAAGTTATAAAATTAATATGTAAGTCAATTTTAACTGGTCTAAGAGTAAATTCCATATTTTGATAGCTTATGTAGATCCGCACTATACTGACTATATGCTGGAGAGCAAACAACATAGACAACCAAAACCAAATCTTGCATATTGCAGTGTTTAAGCTTCACCCAGGATCATGTCCGTTCCCCCTCATTGGTGTCCTAGAACGCTCTGAAGTGGTGAATAGAAGAACCTGATTAGCGCCGAAGGAATGAAAGTGGGATTACATGTCGGTAGAGAAAGGATCAGTAGTTGAGGGAAGAACTAGACGCCGTGGTGACACAGACCAGGAAAACCCGGGATAGGAAGAACGAAAGCAAAGTAGACATGGAGGAGTGAGCTTAAAGAAGAAATGAGTCAATAACAACAATTAACACACATACACACTACACAGCAAACTGATCCACTGTGTGTATTCGCCCCCGCATGTCTGATGGAATCGAGATTTATTGGACGAATGCAAAATAGCGAACCACACAGCATATCTCTATTGGCCACCCATTATAAGATGTTTTTAGGGAAATCACCAGAGTTAACTGTTCAACCCAAAGTGAACAGCAGGGGCAGTAAAGCATAATTGTTGAATGAACCTGGATTGAACCAAATTCTTCTGTTTTCCAGAGTGCGTGTGGAGAGATGGGGGAGGTGAAAGGAAGCCAAACAGGAAGAGGATTGAAGTGCTCCTTACCATATGTATAAACATATGTCCTGTATAATGTGACTGTAACCTCTTTCATGTCCTTTACCCGGAATCGTGCCCTTTCTATATGTTTAGTAAATCAATCTGTTTAAATGCAATATTTTTATAACAAATATTCGCTGGCCACAAAAGTTACGTTCCTTTAAAAGTACAAGATCTTGCGTACGGTAGTTATTAAGGACGGTGGAATTGTATGCCGACCAATAAACAAACCCATCGCCTCTGGTGTTACCCAGATGGACGGTCCTACAGCCCTAGAGGAACGTAGCCCGTCACCAGGGTGGAGGATGGCTAGAGTCCTCATGAGGAGAACCAGTACAAGGAAGAGGATCGTATGGAACTTTACAGGAGGCTGTTAAGGTGGACAAAATCAATGGAATAAGGATTCAAGATCTAGGTTATTGAGAGTAGGAGGAGAGTTCCGACAGTAGATTGAAAAGTTGTCGAAACGATAGAGGCCCCGCGCAATATACCAATATACGAATGCAATCTAAACCATCAGCTAACCAGGCTATTTTTAAACAATATGCCCAATTAAACAATTTGAGGCAATATTCTTATCTCCAAGCAATTGTCACACGGTAGAACCAGGATGATCCTCCTGTAATATGCTGAATGCTAGACTTCGAAACTAGGCCACTGCCATACACTGAGTCAGTGGCGGCGACAGCCAAACAACCAACACCGGGAGCTCCAACGAACAGGGGGGAAAGCGGGCGGCGATGCAAACATTTAAGATCAGAAGGACCATTTTTAAATGAGCGGCATAGCCCTTATAATTCGTATTTAAGCATTTTGATGGACATTGACCATCCGTCAACTCAAGATTCGAAGCGCCATTCTTCCGCATTGCTTACTCGTTTTGAAGATTTATGTTTCAAAAACAGAATCGGTAAAAGAGCCATAAAAATACACCGCCCTGAGTCAACACGCAAACACAAAGCTTCACCTTTCTGAAGCCACATGTATCAAAACAGCAGTAAGTACACTTGGGTTTGTTGAGACCTTGAAGAACATTCCTTCATCTAATATAACATCGCATCTCTCTATCACGCGTTCCTACTCCCTTCATCAACGATGAAAAGTGGAGGGCAAAGTAGTGAATCGAACCAAGGCGCCAACAGCGTAGTGAAATGACATGATTTATGACACGACGAAAAAGCAACTAAACTAAGTGCATAAAACACAAAAACAAAACGATGGCAATAAACAATGCGCCACGACCTGAACGAGCGAACTTACATATAAAAGCATGAAAAAACGAGCAATGAACAGGAACAGTACTAACATAAAACTAGAGGGACAAACCGCAAACAGTCCCGTATGGTGCAAACATATACACAGACACAGGAGGACAACCACCCGACACCTACGAACACTGTGTAAAACCAACCCTACCGTATATATCGAACTCTTCCTTAAGAGGAAGCAACAGCCAAAAAAAACCAACTGCCACCTACTATTATGAGAAGCGCATACCAGGCAACCACTTAAAAACAAACATAGGAAAAACAGACAGAAAATAGAGATAGAACCCACCAAAACTCACCGTTCACTTGAACGACCACAAACTAACACAAGCAACTAACACAACAGAATCAGAAGCTCAGGAACGTGACACATCTTCTACCTCTGCACCCTTTCCTTAACGCGTGCGGAACGTGCATTGCAACAACCGACACACACAAGCTGTGCTGAAGATCGAAAACCAAAACACGGGGTGCAAACATAAGATCATGGGGCTAAACACTACAACCACGAAGCCAACATTGTGTGCTCACTACGATTAGCGCACTAATAACTCGTACACTACTCACAAAAACAGTAAGACACCCGAGCATTAGCCCGAAACGAAGACTAACGACCCAACGAACGAGATGAATGCGTTACACCAAAGTAAAACAGCGGCACGTAAAGGCTCTAAGCGGCACGGAGCTACAAGTCATGCGAGTAACACAGGCCGATAGATTAACACGGGGCCAGGCACACAATG
>NW_019951098.1:7441-12009 GCF_002910315.2 Salvelinus sp. IW2-2015 | reverse complement strand
AATGTTTAATATTACGAATTTTGTATTTTGAATTTCGCGCTCTGCAATTTCACCGGATGTTAGCCCTAAGAGGTTTAACAGGGATAACATTTTGTGCCCAAAATTTGAGAGAAATACGCTTTTTGTGCATATGGAAAATGTTGGTGATTTTTTTATTTCAGCTCATGAAACATGGGACCAACACTTTACATGTTGCGTTTATATTTTTGTTCAGTGTATATATCAACAATTAAAGACAGTGATTGTAGGATGACATGGTCTAGACTGGGAAGGGGGGATGTGGTGAGGAGTTCAATTTGGCTTATTGTCACCTGCGAGTACTTGAACAAATTTCAGCATTATTGACTTGTTCAAAGGGACAGCTGTAGTTATGGAGCAATATCACCAGTGCCTTCCATTTGGAGATAGAACCATGAACACAAGTTCTGTCTTGGTCTTGGCTTGTATGTAATCTCATTGTCACGCCTGCTCCCGCTCTCCCTCTCTGGCGCTCGAGGGCGCCAGGCTGCCCTTCATTACGCACACCTGTAACCATCATTACGCGCATCAGCGCTCACTGGACTCACCTGGACTCCTTCACTTTGTTTGTATTGCCTTCCCTATTTCTGTCTGTTCCTCTGTTGGTTCCGTTGTCAGCATTAATGTTGTTACGTGTTAATGTCCAGACGCTGTCCTTTCCTGTTCCATGTCCGTTGCTAATTAAATGTTCATTCCCTGTACTTGCTTCTCGTCTACCAGCGTTGATCCTTACAGAATGCTGACTCCACTATACGAAGCATCAGGGATGTTTTTGTTTTTTGGTTGGTGACGTCGGGTCCGGGTACCATCGCCGATGGAACCAGGGGTGCCTCAGCTAGCTCGTTGGGCTTCCATGCCTTAGCTGGCTCMAGAGGTCTTCTTGCCTCCCACGTCATGCTTCAGCCGGCCCATCAGGCTCCCATGCCTCAGCCGGTTCGTCAGGCTTTCACGCCTCAGTGGGATCATCAGTTTCCCAACCCCAGCATGTTGGCTGTGCAACAGCTCCATGGACAGRAACTCTTCCCACTTCTCCGCTGCAACAAACAGACAGCATTACTCTCCAAACCAAACCATGGATTATAATTAAACACTTTGCCTAAAAAAGTGTTGGCTCTACAGACGTCGAACATTCCATTTCTCACTCTGATCACTCTGAGTTGGATTTGACAGAGACGGGCTCACAAACTACAGCAAGGGATGATTTACTCTTACTCATTAACCTCTCTTGGGTACGTGAGACGTTAGTGTCCCACCTCTTCAACAGCCAGTGAAACTGCTGGGCGCCAAATTCAAATACAGAAAAACGAATTATAAAAATTCAGAAAACAAAACATATTTTACATAGGTTTAGAGACTAACTTCTTGTGAATCCAACCACGGTGTCAGATTTAAAAAATACTTCACGGCGAAAGCATACATTACGATTATTTGAGAACATAGCCCASRAGACAAATCATTACAAACAGTAACCAGCCAAGTAGAAGAGTTACACAAGTCAGAAATAGAGATAAAATGAATCCCTTACCTTTGATGATCTTCATATGGTTGCACTCAGCAGACATTCATTTACTCAATAAAAAAGTCACCTTTGTTCGATAAAGTCTCTTTATATCCAAAAACCTCTGTTTTGTTCGCGCGTTTTCTTCAGTGATCGACAGGCTCAAACGCAGTCCAAACAGGCAGACAAAAAATCCAAATTGTATCCGTAACGTTCATAGAAACATGTCAAACAATGTTATATTCATTCCTCAGGTTGTTTTTAACCTAAATAATCGATAAATTTCAACCGGACAATAACGTCGTCAATAATAAAGTAAACAAGAAAGGCACTCTTCGGTCGCGTGCCATGAAAAAGCTCTGTGACACTTTAGGGTCCACTCATTCAGAATGCTCTTACTTCCTCATTTTTCAGAATACAAGCCTGAAACAATTTCTAAAGACTGTTGACATCTWGTGGAAYGCATAGGAACTGCAATTTGAGTCCTAAGTCAATMGATACTGTAATGGCATTGAATAGAAAACTACAAAACAAAAGAAAAACTACTTCCCGAATMGATTTTTCTCAGGTTTTCGCCTGCCAAATCAGTTCTGTTATACTCACAGACACTATTTTAACAGTTTTGGAAACTTTAGAGTGTTTCTATCCAAATCTACCAGTTATATGCATATCATATCTTCTGGGCCCAAGAAGCAGGCAGTTTAATTTGGGCATMCTTTTCATTCAAAATTCCTGCCCCCTACCCTAGAGAAGTTAAAAGAGGTTGAGAGCTCCAACATCACTGAAGTCATTATTAAACTTCCTTCACTGAATATACTATTCAAAGAGGTATGGGTTCAGACTTTTTCGAAAGATGGTTAGGGATTCCTCTGTCCTTACTTTAGGAGGAAGCTTGTTCCACCACTGGGATGCCTGGACAGAGAATTGCTTTGACTGGGCTGACCAGGAGCTGCCCTCCCGAAGGGGTGGGAGGGCCAAGAGACCAGAGGTGGCGGAACGGTGTGCTCGGGTTGGAATGTAAGGTTTGAGCATATCTTGAAAGTAAGGTGGGGTAGTTCCCGTTGCTGATCCATAGGCAAGCATCAGGTTTTGGAAGATGATGCGAGCTTCGAATGGAAGCCAGTGGAGAGTGCAGAGGAGCGTGCTGACATGGGAGAACTTAAGAAGGTTGCACACCAGGTGGCCTGCGGCGTTCTAGATAAGTTGCAGGGGTTTGAAGGCACACGCGGGGAGCCCAGCCAACAGAGAGTTGCAGTAGTTTAGACGCCATGATTAGAACCTGCACCGATTCCTGTGTGCGGAAAGGGCGTACTCTACAGATGTTGAAGAGCATGAACCTGCAGGAGCGAGTCACTGCTTTGATATTTGCAGAGAATGACAGGGTGTTMTCCAGGGCCATGCCAAGGTTCTTTGCACTCTGGGAGGGTGACACCATGGAGTTGTCAACTGTGATGGAGAGGTCTTAGAGCGGGCAGGCCATCCTGGGGAGGAAGAGCAGTTCCGCTTTGTCATTTTGGTTATAAATGCAAGCTGCCTAAGTAAGTCTAAGAATGTCTCCAGTGCTCCTTGGGCTCCCAGAATAAGTGTAAATGTAATAGATTTATTAATGTCAAATAATTAACAGGTCCACACATTGAGGGGGCAAGAAGACATTAAAAAACAGGATTTCCTTGTGTCTCCTGGTGCACACGCCAGGCAACTGACTGTCTGGATTGATGTCAGATCAAATTGACCCTAGACTGAAATGCATACACTGTATGAAAATATGATGAWGGCAGTGGTTGTGGATAAGAAACTTGAACTCAATTCAACAGTATGAGACTGAGTTTATTACCGGAAATGAAATATTCAAGCTAGGTATTCTGGAAAGGAGAGAGAGGTTAGACCCATTTATTCATCATAATCTCTGATGCTATTACATATTTTTTCTCAGAGGGTTTGTAAGCTAGTTAATAGGAATTTACTCTCATTAATTAGTTAATGAATTTTCACTTGAATGTTCTTTGTCAATGTACTGTTTTGTCATTACTTGTCTTCCTAATGGGGTCCAAGGCTGTAAAGCCCAAAAGCACACTTTGTTATTTTGATCGTAAAGGCTCATTTTTAGAAACCTTTTAGGGGTTTATTTTGTTTTGTACCACATTAGTTTAATGTAGGATACAGGATTATTGCATTTCCATATTTTGTATCACAGGGATAAGTCACACATCAGCAAACAACTATTTTGAAACGACAAGGCAACGAAAATGAAAATATTGCATTAGCATAATATGTATGCCTTCTCTCTCCTCCTCCCACATATACTCACCCTCCATTACATGACATGCAGTGGATATTTGTTCTTTAGTGGCAGCACACATTGTGTGCCCAGAGCCTTTCATTCAAGACCTGAACCAGTATGCCCAAGCTGGGACTGCTGTCCGATCCCTCTCTGTGCACTAACTTATTTAACTGTGTAACTGTCTCTTTTTATTAGAATTCTGGGTGTCAATTGTAGTTCCTATGTTTATGAATAACGCAGATGCGGCCTCTGGGGTTTTCTCTAATCTTAGCTGATTGAGAAAACAGACTGCAATGGAAATAAAATAAATAATAGAAGAAGAAACAATTATATAATAATAGAAGAAATAATTGAATAGCGCTTCTGCATTGACTTTTGCCATGAGTGAACACCGTACAACTTTTCCTATTGTTCAAATMTTTGGTTACAGTTACGGCTATAGTGTGATTGTGTCTAAATAAAGAYACTGTAATTTCATTGTTGAATCTATTCGGTCTCCCAGTGTATGAGCAGGACGTTTCAGCATAGGGTTATCCAAGATAAAAATATTTCCAACCATAGCAAAGGAAAAAAGAAAGAAAGCAGAAATTTCATCAATGTTTGTGCTGAGCCTTTAACACAGGCAGACCTTATTCTGAAGGATGTCAAAGGTACCTGTCTGCGTGCATACCAGTTAAGTCTGAGCCAAGGTACAGGAGTTCAGATAATCCTGTGGGGTATGAAAGGATTAAATAGTTAGGAATAACTGACTCCCTTTCGCGTTCACGAAAA
>NW_019951098.1:0-6644 GCF_002910315.2 Salvelinus sp. IW2-2015 | reverse complement strand
ACTGTGTTTGGTTATATAATCACACATGTCCCATGTATTTCCCTTTGTTTTATATAATTGTCATGTTCATTGATCGTCAGTACTTGTCCCTTGCTTCCCTTCTGCTGGTCTGTTGGTTTCTTTCCCCTTTCTATCCCGCCTCTCTCCCCCTCCCTCTCTCCTCCTCGCTCTCTCTCTCTATCGTTCCGTCCTGCCCAAGGGTGTTTCTCATTTCGTAACGACTCATTTACTCATTTAACACCTGGTCCCCTATTTTTGCCCTTGATTTAGAGTCCCTATATTTCTCCCTTGTTTTTCCGCTTCTGTCCTTGGTCGGATTCTTGTTTGATTGTTTGCTTCTGTGTCCTTTCCGCCGGCCTGCGTGTTTTTGCCGCTCAGATTGCTGCGTGTGAAGCAGGTTCTGATGTTGTAGCTACGGCGTGCCTTCCTGAGCGACCTGCAGTCTTGCGGGGCTCCAGTCGTTCCTCTCTACTGACGAGAGGTTTCAGTTTCTGTTTTTGGATAACCTTTAATATTATCCAGAGATTATTGTTTGTTTAGACTGGAATAAAGACTCTGTTTCTATTTACGGTCGCTGGGTATCCTCATTCACCAGCATAACAGAAGAATCCGAACCAAGATGACCCAGCGACTACGGATCTCGCAACCACTGCCGTCGAGATCCAAGGAGCAATGTCGGGCAGACGAGCAGGAAGGTCTGCTGCTCGTCATGCGTTGAGACCTTGTCCGCTCAAAGTCTCCGGATCTCTCAGGACAGTTCAGGGCTTCGTCTTCGTCCACCAGCTAACTTCCTGGTCTCCGGAGTCTCCGGAACCTAGGGTTAACGTCTTGCAACTAATAGGGGTGCGTTCCGCATTTAGTATTTGTGTCTCCAAATTTAAACTGCCTCGTGCTAATCATTGAATCGTTACATTGCATATTTTGTATTACTGGGATTAGAAAAACTTCTTAGTTTCTTAAGAAGTTAAGTTGTCTCTGAGTGGTACAGAACAATGTCTGACCAAGCACTTTTCATGACAGGGCTTCAGATTTCAAGAAATTTGTACCTCTGATCGGTCTTTTATAAGGCCACAGGAATGCTATGAAGGAACCGACACTTGCCTACGTCTTCCTCTGGTGTCTGTACGTTCATCACGTTTGAATGAAAGTCGATGGGACGTTCACAGCCATTATAAATGACAAAATTTACAGAGACCCCTCTTCTCAACTTGCGGCCTCAAGCGATTGAAGGGCCATCGGACCTGCCTTCGTTCCAAATCGTTTCTAACCAGCAATATTTCTCCCGTCATGTTTTCAAGTCGTTATATTGTAAAAAACATCATAATGTAGTTTAATTTGAGCCGTTTGATATCAATTTTATATCCGGTTAGTGCGATTTTGAGGAATTTCTTTGTGGGGTGCGGTTCTGAAAGGTTGGGCACCACACGTTTTAGGGAGTCGGTCGTTGGTGGTGAAACATTTCCGAAGGGGAACAGAGGACAATCTATCGACCAAAAGACGGTTATAACATAGAAGATACATTGGCCCAAGAATAGATGGAACAAGCAAGAACAGGCTCAAAGTAAGCCAATATTTAAAGGATAAACCGGTTCTGTCGAATATTTTAAACGATAATTCGCCATTTTGTTTGGTAGAGGCTTCACGTTGGCTCCCTGTATTGAAAAGTAAGGGATAATTTTAAAAATGTAAATCCGCGGTTGCATTAAGAACTAATTTTGTCTTTCGATTGCTTACCCTGTATTTTTTAGTCAAGTATAATGATTAAGCTTTTCAACTTAAAAACTAGATCACTCTGATAGATGGACCGCAGACATATTGAGGCTTGAATCTAGTATTTTATGTGACCACGGTTTTGTATGGCTAAATATGCACCTTTTCGAAACAACTGTATATTTGTAATTGTAAAAATGAGTTACAGGAGTGTCATCGGAAGATTCTAGAAGGTTAGTGAAAAATAATATATTTGGCGGCGGTTGATTACGTTTATTAGCGCTCTTTGGCTGGAATCGATGCTTCTGGTAACGTTTGTCTCATGTGGTATGCTAAACTTATCGATTTGTTGTTTTCGCTTGAAAAAGCTTAGAAAAATCTGGAAAAATATGGATCTGAAATCACAAGAACTGGGTTCTTTCCATTGCTATGCTTTGTCTAATTTTATGAAATGTGTTATGATGAGTAAATTGGTCATACACGTTGCTCATCTGTATTCTAGTCGATTTTTGTGATGTGGGTTGCAATTTGTAAAACTGTGATTTCTACCTTGAATTATGCCACTTTTTTTCTACAAAAAACTTATCCTATACCATGGAAATATGTTATTCCAGACTTGTCATCTGAGAGGTTTCCTTTGGTAGTGGATATCCCAAATCTAGTTGAGCCGGAATGGTGATAAGACTAAGGAGGTTAGAACGTGATGGAGTTAGATTAGTTGGTGTATTTTTGCTAACTGTTTAGCTAATAGATTTACATATTTTTGTCTTCCCTGTAAAACATTTTTAAAAATCTGAAACTGGTGGCTTTTTATTCACAAGAGATGGTATCTTCCATCTGGGTGTCTTGGGACTGTATTTAATGATATTTAATGCTACTATCTACTTTTTGAAGCTTGCTATGTATTGCTAATTATGTGTGGGGGTTGTGGGTGCTCCCGGGAAGCCGGGTAGTAGAGCTCGTGAAAGTTAATAACCCACATGTTACTTCTGGGCACAGGCCACTTGAGTGTCGGCTCCTTTCTCACCCAGTGTATATTGTGTTCTCTCTCCAGCCAACAATACTGCAAGAGAGAGAGCTCGGATCGCTACGTCTATCACCTCCTTACTGGTTCGGGCTGGGAATGTGGGGCACAGCGATCTGGGAGGCAAGGGGCTGAAGGTGCTAACTGTTTATTTCAGAAATTTTAAAGAGGAGATGATACGGGTTTTTGATCGTTCAGTTTTTGGGAAGGGCCTTCCCAGGGCCCCTGGCTTCCCATATGTCAAGGTGACGATCCATAACGGATTAACCTCTATAGAGTTTCCGCAACCTTGCTGACCATCCCATTTTGCACACCCCAACTTCTGTTAAACCATCTCCTCGGGCACCGCTGGCGCCTCGGTAGGCCATGACAGGTATAAAGGCCTGCCATCCTTCTACCTAACAAGGCGCGAATGTATATTCAGCCTTTGGTTATTATCTGGTGGTTCTTCTCATCCAATTTTTCAGGTCAATTAATGGCTTTGACTTGAATGTCATACGAGGGGAAGTGGCTGTGACTTTCAATTTCGGCAGGTTTGAGGTTTAAGGATGAGATTGTATCTCTCTCCCGGGCCTGCACTGTGGAGGTAGGATAATCTCTCACAGTATACAGCAGTGCGGGATTTCCATCTTCTCTCGCGAGCACTTTATGCCCACTCGACCGCATTCTATCCCCTCGACAAGGGCGCCCAGTTCCGGGAGCCATCGATGAAGGAAAGGGGCGATGCCACCTGCGGGCAGGTACAAACGCCAGCGCTCATTTTGCACACACGTCCCGACGAGCTCGTCTGAGGAAGAAGAGCTTCGCTGTTAAACGGTGTTTATCCCCTCTCCGTCTCAACCATCTCCTCCACCGGCTCAGAGACTGAAGCCCATGGCACTGGGAGTATCGCATCTCGGATAAAGGAGGAGGGAAGAGAATCCCAACCGCCTTTGCCTTCTATTGGCGGTTTGCTGACATTTGTCATGGTCAGTCCAGTTTAAAAAGCCAGAGGCTCATCAGTAGAGGGCTACTGTGTGAGCGGCTATTACTCAGTCTCTCCCATCAAACGATCCTGTTACTACCTTGTCGGTCCATCTACGCTGGGACCGGATTCGGCGCTTTCCTGCAGTGCCTTTGAAGACTCTGGGGCTGAGGTTGGTTTATGGACGAACATGGCTCGGAAACATACATTCCTCTCAGACAGTTAGGGAAGCCCACGGGCCCTATGTCGCCTTAGATGGTTAGTCTTCTCCCCAGTATCAGATGTGAGACACTACCTTAACCCTCACAGTATCTGGATAACCGACAGTGAGGGGGAACCATTTCCTTTTTGAGTTTCGATTCACTTTTACCACACCTGTTGTTTGGGTCACCCTGGCTAGTATTGTCATATCCTCTATTTATTGGTCTAGTAATCTATCCCAATCCTGGAAGCGTTTCTTGTCATGGGGAGTGTTTAATGTTCTGTATCCCTCCATGTTTCTTCTTGTCCCCTCTACTCAGGAGGAACCTGGGATTTTTGACAGGAGTGCCGGAGGAATATTTCATGATCTGCGCACGTCTTCAAGTCGGTCAGAGCCAGCTCTCTCCTTCCTCACCGGATCGTATGATTGTTGTATGATCTCCTTCGGACCATCCCCTCGGGGTAGACCTATACTCTCTGTCGTCGCCGAACCGTAAGCCCGTGTATTGTCTGTTTTCTCACGCCGGTGGTACCGTGGTGCTATCTTCCTCTGCCCGCCGGGAGCGGGATGGTTTGTCTTTGTGAAGGAAGAAAGGACGGTACATTTCTGCGGCCCCTCGTGGATTATCGAGGGCTGAATACAACGGTTAAGATCGTTATCGCTTCCCTTATGTGCGTCAGCCTTGAGATTTTGCAGGAAGGCCAAGGTTCCTTTACTAGTTGACCTTCGTACGGCTTACAATCTCGTACGCATCAGACAGAGGGGAGACCCGAGTGGAAAACGGCCTAACACTCGTTAAGCAATTTGGGGCACGGCGCTGCGGGGCGGGGGCGACACACTAGTTTTCATTAGTTTGTATATGACTCACCTGCACTTGGGTAATCCTAAGAAAGTGTCATCCTCCTGCCACTATCTCACCTATCTCCCTGTAAGGGTGCGCCCATCCTTGATCCAGTCTGAGGTAGGAGGAGGCATTGCCCTCGGCAGGACACTGACCAGCTCCAGAGCAGTGTCACAGCTACCATCAATTCTTCTGGAAACTGGAGCATGGAGATCTTTGGAGCTCTTATGGACAAAACGACACCATTGTTAAACACAAAATAAATACTAACATGACTAACATGGACAAGCATGATATTCTGGGTTGGCGTTATGTTGGGGAATGGCAGGAGATGTGTTGTTCTGTCTGGGCTACACCAACACAGTGAGGTTGAGCTCTTGTTGCTGCTGCCAGCCTGGTTGCTGGCGGACAGCGAAGCTGTAGCAGGCACTCTGTCAGAGAGCCCCACATCAGGCAGCTGGCAGCCGTGTCTCCTGGCCGCCAAACAGCAGTTACGGTGCAGGGTGACAGGGGCTGGTGGCCGTCAAACACAGTATAATTATGCACTTAAACAATTTCTTTCAAATTATTTTGACAGTGTTTGTCAAACTGCGTGAACAGAAATGGAAAAGTTCCCACCTTAGTTGGAGGGAATTATAGACCTCTTTTGCTATTATAACCAGTYCTCTGTTACAGATTACTAATCTTACTGATGTTGTAGCTTCACAACAATCAGACAAAAAGTGGATCAATATAGTCATTCAAATTAAAACTAATATTGCAGAAAAGAGCACTCTGCCTGCTTTATAGCATGATCATGTTATACTGACTTGTCTACAACTGGCATAACAAGTGTTGGTGTCCAAAGGGATATTTTGCTGACAGCTTTTGTTTAGTTGAGGCTTCAATGGCTCTTTAAAATGAGAAATACTCTCTACAGTTTCTTGAAACCCCTTACCTGAAACAGAATGGTGGATAATGGAATAATGGGCTCTTCAATAGACCACCACAGTCAAAGCATTTGACAAACATAAAATCAATTTCAATCAAAGTCAGTGTTGTGCCACTTGCTATGGACAGGACATGACAGATACTTAGAAGATTATGCATTGAAGTGTCATAGTGTCACAGTGTAATGTCACAAATTGTAATTAGATTAATAATTGTATTGACTCTGAATCAACTGTAACGGCTGTCTTCGGGTGAAAGAGAGGAGGACCAAAATGCAGCGTGATGATAATCCATATTTTAATAGGCTACTTAAACAACGAACAAAAACAACAAACTGACAGAAAGAACCGAAGACGCTACAGTYCCGAACTAGTGAACACCAGACCAGATGAACACACGAACAGGAACAATCACCCACAAAACACACTACAAAACAGGCTACCTAAATATGGTTCCCAATCAGAGACAATGACTAACACCTGCCTCTGATTGAGAACCATATCAGGCCAAACAAGAAACCCCACATAGRAACAGACAACATAGATCATACCCACCCAACTCACGTCCTGACCAACTAAATAAAGACTAAACAAAGGAAAATAAGGTCAGAAACGTGTCATCAACATTGAAAGTCCCACCTAAGAAGGTAAACAATATTCCTGTGAGATAAAAAAGTATGCAGTAGAACAGGTAGGATCAACTTAATAGGGACCCCATTGCCCAAAGGCCATAATACTAGGACTGTTTATTWGTTTTACCCAGCTCCAGGCACTGTATATTTGCTGCCAAGTCATCAAAAAAGGAACTCTGAGCTCATATGTCATATATGTGACATAATTAGACCAGGGACAGTAAAATACCCATGAAATAATATAATGGTCAAATAAATAACTAATGTATTTTTTTATTAAACATACAGTAGTGTTGTTGGGGAACTTCTCTTTACTAGCCTATATAGCCAATAAAACAGTAA
>NW_019951097.1:0-6646 GCF_002910315.2 Salvelinus sp. IW2-2015 | reverse complement strand
AATAAATCAAATCATCAACTTAAAAACTGCATTTTGTGTTTACTGGGTTATCTTCTGTAATATTAAAATTTGTTTGATGATCTGAAACATTTAAGTGTGACAAATGTGCCAAAAAATAAGAAATCAGGAAGTAGGCAATACTTTTTCACAGCATTGTAGTTTTCTTAAGTACATTCCCTATTTCTTCTCAAATAAGTAAAAAAAATATTTGGTCACACAACTTGTGATTAGATTTTCAACATTAAAAGAACCAATTTTATTTTTGTAAACTTATGTTACAATTTAATGAGAAACTAAGACAAATGGCATGGACAAAATTATTGGCACCCGGAGCTAATACTTGGTTGCGCAGCCTTTCACCAAGATAACTGCAGAAGGGTGCAAATATCTTCGCGTAATTTATGTGTCCATGGTTGGTATTAAACAGAATGGATTAGTTCCTAAAACTCATGTTAAATATGCTGTGCAACACTGTCCATACAGTTTTGGGCTGTCGTTGAAAGTCACATAAACCATGAAACATAGAGATAGACACTAGGGTAAATAATTAGGATGTTACCTTCGCATGATGTCCATCTGAAGCTGAGTGTGAATCCATCGTACACAAGCAGACAAAGTATCCTCAAAGTTGGAGGCACCTCCCGTTGGCACAAGTTGACGGGTCCAGGCATTCGTCTACGTCTGGACAGAGTCAACAAAATGGAGTCAAAGACTTTACAATGTGCTTAATACTCAATGTCTAAACATGTTGCATGTTAGGAAGGATATTTGAAAAAGAAACTCAGCACACTGGTATTTGTGATGAATGGATTGGGCCAACCTTCACCTGGGTTAAGGTAATGCACCTGGAACTGCATAATGTGTGTAAACAACCCTCATTATCTTGGATAGGATATAAACCAGCAACGAACACAGACCTATTGTAACTTGGCATGACCTAGCTAAGAGCTAAACCAGCACCACTACCTCCAATGAGACTTTGGGGAGGGTCTCCCTATTGGATTGGCTGTGTGATCCAGACATCTGCAGGCTGGTTACATGCTCAATAAAGCCTATCTGACTGTGTCAATGTCTAACGATTTCCGTTCGACTCAATAATCTACCCACTGTGCTGTGTCAGGATACTGTGTGAATACTACTCACAGCATCCACACATGCAAACAGGTCTCTCTGGAAACGCTGAGTGACGCACCTTTCCTGAGGTGTTCTTTGTCTTGTACAGTTGCGCCGAAATATATTAGCACGTGAAGGGAAAAAAGCTATCCGAACCTTCATGGCCCTATGTGACAAAGTAATTGCCCCCCCTTGTTAAATCATGAATTTACTGTGGTTAATCACATTTTWTGGAAAGCTGAGTTCAATTTCACTAGTCACACCCAGGCCTGATTACTGCCAGACCTGTTGAATCAWGAAATCACTTAAATAGAACCTGTCTGACAAAGTGAAGTAGGCCAAAAGATCTCAAAAGGCAAGACATCATGCCGTGATCCAAAGCAATTCAGAAACAGATGAGAAACAAAGTAATTGACATCTATCAGTCTGGAAAGGGTTACAAAGCCTTTTTTTTATGTAACTTGAATATTTATTTAAAAATGCTTTAGCTAAATGTTAGTTTCTGTTCAAATATTTTTTATTAAACACACACAAGAATGGTGTATAGGTATAAAAGACAGGTATACAATTCTTATCTAAACATAAAAGAGCAGACAGAAACAAAAAGACCCAGAGTTCTGGGACAAAGCCATTTCTAAAGCTTTGGGACTCCAGCGAACCACGGTGAGAGCCATTATCCACAAATGGAGAAAATTTGGAACGGTGGTGAACCTTCCCAGGAGTGGCCGGCCTACCAAAATTACCCCAAGAGCGCAGCGACGACTCGTCCAATAGGTCACAAAAGAACCTACAACAACATCTAAAGAACTGCCGGCCTCACTTGCCTCAGTTAAGGTCAGTGTTCATGACTCAACCATAAGAAAGAGACTGGGCAAAAATGGCATCCATGGCAGAGTTCCAAGGAAAAAACCACTGCTGACCAAAAATAACATAAAGGCTCGTCTCACATTTGGCAAAAACATCTTGATGATCCCCAAGACTTTTGGGAAAATATTCTGTGGACTGACGAGACAAAAGTTGAACTTTTTGGAAGGTGTGCGTCCCGTTACATCTGGCGTAAAAGTAACACAGCATTTCAGAAAAAGAACATCATACCAACAGTCAAATATGGTAGTGGTAGTGTGATGTTCTGGGGCTGCTTTAGGACCTGGATGACTTGCTGTGATTGATGGAACCAATGAATTCCGCTCTCTACCAAAAAATCCTGAAGGAGAATGTCCGGCCATCAGTTCGTGACCTCAAGCTGAAGCGCACTTGGGTTCTGCAGCAGGACAATGATCCAAAACACACCAGCAAGTCCACCTCTGAATGGCTTAAAAAAAKCAAAATGAAGGTTTTGGAGTGGCCTAGTCAAAGTCCGGACTTGAATCCGATTGATATGCTGTGGCGTGACCTTAATAAAGGCGGTTCATGCTCGGAAACCCTCCAATGTGGCTGAATTAAAACAATTCTGCAAAGAAGAGTGGGCCAAAATTCCTTCACAGCGATGTGAAAGACTCATTGCCAGTTATTGCAAACGCTTGATTGCAGTTGTTGCTGCTGAGGGTGGCACAACCAGTTATTAGGTTAAGGGGTCAATTACTTTTTCACATAGGGCCATGAAGGTTTGGATAGCATTTTTACCTTAATAAATAAAATCATCACTTAAAAACTGCATTTTGTGTTTACTTAGGTTATCTTTGTGTAATATAATTTTTTTMGGATGATCTGAAACATTTAAGTGTGACAAATGTGCAAAAAAATAAGAAACCAAGAAGGAGGCAAATACTTTTTCACAGCACTTGTCACGATCGTCTATGGGTGAGAGAGAGGACCAAGGCGCAGCGTGTACAAAATACATTCTCTTTTATTTAGAGAAGGGAAAAAACACAAAACAAACACTGAATACAAACTAAACAAAACAACCGTGAAGCTAACGACATAAGTGCATAGACAAGCAACAAACGTTCAACATAGACAATTACCCACACAACCCCAATGCCTATGACTGCCTTAAATATGGCTCTCAATTAGAGACAATGAACCACAGCTGCCTCTAATTGAGAACCAATCTAGGCAGCCATAGACATACAAACACCTAGACAAGACACTGACCCATTTACCATACAAAACCCCTAGACAATACAAAAACACATACATTCCCCATGTCACACCCTGACCTAACTAAAATAATAAAGAAAACAAAGAATACTAAGGCCAGGGCGTGACAGCACTGTACATGTGTGCTAATATATTTCGGCGCAACTGTACAAGGACAAAGAACACCTCAGGAAAGGTGCGTCACTCAGCGTTTCCAGAGAGACTGTGTTGCATGTGGTGGATGGCTGTGAGTAGTATTCACACAGTATCCTGACACAGCCACAGGCACAGCGGGTAGATATGATATGAGTCGGAACAGGAAATCGTGTAAGACCGTGTGACACAGTCCAGATAGGCCTTTATTGCAGCAGTAACCCAGCCTGCAGATGTCTGGGTCACACAGCCAATCCCATAGGGAGACCCTCCAAAGTCTCATTGAGGTAGTGGTGCTGGTTTAGCTTCTTAGCTAGGTCATGCCAACTTACAATAGGTCTGTGTTCGTGTGGTTATATCCTACCAAGATAATGAGGGTTGTTTACACACATTATGCATTCCAGGTGCATTACCTTAACCCAGGTGAAGGTTGGCCCAATCCATTCATTCACAAATACCAGTGTGCTGGAGTTTCTTTTTCAAATATCCTTCCTAACATGCCAACATGTTAGACATTTGAGATATTAAGCACATTGTAAAAGTCTTTGACTCCCATTTGTTGACTCTGTCCAGACGTAGACGAATGCCTGGACCCGTCAACTTGTGCCAACGGAGGTGCTCCAACTTTGAGGGATACTTGTCTGCTTGTGTAACGATGGATTCCACCTCAGCTTCAGATGGACAGATCATGCGAAGGGTAACATCCTAATTATTTACCCTAGTGTCTATCTCTATGTTTCATGGTTTTATGTGACTTTCAAACGACAGCCCAAAACTGTATGGACAGTGGTGTGCACAGCCATATTTAACATGAGTTTCTTAGGAACCTAATCCATTCTGTTTAATACCAAACCGGATGACACATAAATTACGGCCGAAGATATTGGCACCCTTCTGCAGTTATCTTGGTGAAAGGCGCGCAACCAAGTATAGCTCCGGGGGCCAATAATTTTGTCCATGCCATTTGTCTTTAGTTTCTCAATTAAATTGTGAACATAAGTTTACAAAAATAAAATTGGTTCTTTAATGTTGAAAATCTAATCACAAGTTGTGGTGACCAATATATATTTTTTTACTTATTTGAGAAGAAATAGGGAATTACTTTAAGAAAACTACATAGCTGTGAAAAAGTATTTGCCTACTTCCTGATTTCTTATTTTTGGCACATTTGTCACACTTAAAGTTTCAGATCATCAAACCAAATTTATTTACAGAAAGATAACCCAAGTAAACACAAAAATGCAGTTTTTAAGTGATGATTTGATTTATTAAGGGAAAAAAGCTATCCGAACCTTCATGGCCCTATGTGACAAAGTAATTGCCCCCCCTTGTTAAATCATGAATTTACTGTGGTTAATCACATTTTGGAAAGCTGAGTTCAATTTCACTAGTCACACCCAGGCCTGATTACTGCCAGACCTGTTGAATCAGAAATCACTTAAATAGAAACCTGTCTGACAAAGTGAAGTAGGCCAAAAAGATCCAAAAGGCAAGACATCATGCCGTGATCCAAAGCAATTCGAGAAACAGATGAGAAACAATAGTAATTGACACTATCAGTCTGGAAAGGGTTTACAAATGCCTTTTTTTAATGTAACTGTGAATATTATTTTAAAAATGTCTTTAGCTAATATGTTAGTTTCTGTTCAAATATTTTTTATTAAACACACACAAGATATGGTGTATAGGTATAAAAGACAGGTATACAATTCTTATCTAAAATAAAAGAGCAGACAAGAAACAAAAAGACCCAGATTCTGGACAAACATTTCTAAAGCTTTGGACTCCAGCGAACCACGGTGAGAGCCATTATCCACAAATGGAGAAAAATTTGGAACGGTGGTGAACCTTCCCAGGATGGCCGGCCTACCAAAATTACCCCAAGAGCGCAGCGACGACTCGTTCCAATAGGTCACAAAAGAACCTACAACAACATTATAAGAAACTGCCGTGCCTCCACTTGCCTCAATTAGTATCTGTTCAGGATCTCAACCATTAAGAAAGTAGGAAGCGTGGCAAAGAATGCATCCATTGCAGAGTTCTAAGGAAAATATCCACTGTCTACCAAGATATAATTAATGATTATAAGCTCGTTGTGTTGTCTCACTTTGGCAAAAACATCTTGATGATCCCAAGACTTTTGGGAGAAATATTCTGTGGACTAGCCGAGACCTATATAAAAACAGTTGAACTTTTTTGGAAGTGTCGTCCCTTACATCTGCGTAATAAGTAACACCATTTCAGGAAAAAGAACATCATACCTACAGTTCAATTATGGTATTGGTAGGTGATATGTTTCTGCTGGGGCAGTTTTTAGGTACCTGCTGGTCATGTGCTTTCTGTTTGGTATTATTGACTGAACCAGATGTATTTTTGTCATCTCGGTCTCTTGCGTGACGTCTATTAATAAATCTGATAGGTTTTGTTTTTAGATATGTCTCGCTGGCCAGTGCATTGAGTTCTGTGGTATCCTTCAAGTCGGTAGATGGCGCACCTTGGGTGCTCTGCAGTGCAGGTGGACAATTTTTGATCGCGAGGAATAACGACTCTGAGCAAGGGGTCGATCCTCTGGTAAGGCTTAAATTATAAACCAACATGAAGGTTTGTGAGTGGCCTAGTCATATAGTCCGGTACTGTTAAATTTTCCGAGTGATATGCGCTTTTTTGTGGCCGTAGCCTTTAAGTATATGGAATGGCGTCGTTCATGCTCGGGATAGAGCGCCTCTCTAAGTGGCTGAATTTAGACCAATTGCTGCATAAGTAAGTAGTTGGGCCAATAGAGTAGTGTCCTTTTCACAGGCGATTGAAAGCACTCATGCCAGTTATTGCAATAGCGCTTGATTGCAGTTGTTGCTGCTGGAGTTGGTGGCTACAACCAGTTTTAGTATGGTTATTTAGGGCGTCGTATACTTTTTGGTTTTTCATCATTTGTGTGCATGGATTAGTTGGATAGCATTGTTTTACCTTAATTAAATAAATATTCATCACTTATTAAACGGCATGTTGTGGTTTTACTTATTGTTATCTGGGTTTGTGGGGTTTGTGTTTGTGGGTTATGTGTATATATATGGAATTTTAATTTTTGGGGGGATGAGTCTGTATAACATTAGGTTGGTGGGACAAATTGTGCTATATAGAAAGATATAAAACTCAGAAGAGGGCAAATACTTTTTTCACACGCACTGTCACGATTCAGTCTTTGATGGTTGAGAGAGGGTAGCCAAGCGCAGCGGTCGTAGCATTAAACATACATTCTGCTGGGTATTTTTTAGTGAAGGGGGGAGTATAAAAACACAAAACG
>NW_019951096.1:5309-6647 GCF_002910315.2 Salvelinus sp. IW2-2015 | reverse complement strand
ATTTGGTGGTGAGCTAACATAAATATACGTGGTGTTTTCGCTGTAAAAAAATTAAAAAATCGGACATGTTGGCTGGATTCACAAGATGTGTATCTTTCAAATGCTGTATTGGACTTGTTAATGTGTGAAAGTTAAATATTTCTAAAAAATATATTTTGAATTTCGCGCCCTGCACTTGAGCTGGATGTTGTCATAAGTGTACCGGCGTCGGGCTTGCAGCCTGAAGAAATTAAAAACTTCTTATGGCTGCAATCCCGGAAACGGACAACAGCCAGTGAAAGTACAGGGCGCCAAATTCAAAAAACAGAAATCTCATAATTAAAATTCCTCAGACATACATGTGTCTGAAAATGGTAGCTAAATCTATTAGCTACCATTTTAAAGGTAATCTTGTTGTTACTCCCACCAAAGTGTCCGATTTCAAATATGCTTTTCAGCGAAAGCACTACAAACGATTATGTAAGGTCACACCAAACCACAATAAGCACAGCCGTGCTTAGGAGTCACAAAAAGCACAAATAGAGATACAATTATTCACTAACCTTTGATGATCTTTGTCAGATGACACTCATAGGACTTCATGTTACACAATACATGTAAGTTTTGTTTGATAAAGTTTATATTTATATCAAAAACATTGGCGCGTTACATTCACTAGTTCCAAAAACATCCAGTTATTTTGCATAGTTACATCGATTCAATAGAAATGCTCATCATAAATGTAGATGAAAATACAAGTTATACACATAGATATACCTCTCCTTAATGCAACCGCTGTGTCAGATTTCAAAAAAACTTCACGGAAAAAGCAAACCATGCAATAATCTGAGACGGCGCTCAAAAATATAATACAATTAGCCGCCATGTTGGAGTCAACAGAAACCAGAAATTACATGATAAATATTCCCTTACCTTTGATGATCTTCATCAGAATGCACTCCCAGGAATCCCAGGTCCACAGTAAATGCTTGATTTGTTCGATAATGTCCGTTATTTATGTCCAATTAGCTACTTTGGTTAGCGCGTTTGGTAAACAATTACAAAGTCACGAAGCGTGTTCACTAAAACCTGACGAAATGTCCAAAAGTTCCGTAACAGTCAGTAGAAACATGTCAAACGATGTATTGAATCAATCTTTAGAATGTTGTTAACTTCTAMCGAGTCAGAAACCCGGATCCGGGAGCACCCCCCACCCCCCACCAGTAAAAAAGCTGAATAGCATAGCTAGCATAGCGTCACAAGTAAATAGTAGCATCTAAATATCATTCAATCACAAGTCCAAGATACCAGATGAAAGATCCACTTCTTGTGAATCCAGCAATCATTTCTGATTTTTAA
>NW_019951096.1:0-1415 GCF_002910315.2 Salvelinus sp. IW2-2015 | reverse complement strand
AATGTGTTACAGGGAAAGACACAATATAAATCTATTAGCTAACCACGTTAGCAAAAGACAGCCATTTTCTTGTCCACCATTTTCTCTCCACCAGTAGCTATCACCAATTGCGGCACAATAAAGATATTGAAGGCTCAACACACTCGCAAGTGTAAAAACCTATCAGATGACAGGACTTTAAAACTGACCTGGGACCAGAGGCCAAAATGTCTGAAATCTCACTCCATATCAGGAAAAGTGCTGTAGAATGAGTTCTGTTTCACTCAGAGACATAATTCAAACGGCTATAGAAACTAGAGAGTGTTTTCTATCCAATAATAACTATAATATGCATATTGTACGAGCAAGAATTGAGTATGAGGCAGTTTAATTTGGAGACGATAAATGCTAATGTTGAAACAGCACCCCCTATATTGAGAAAAGGTTAACATAAGTCTTGAATAACGTTCCAACCGGATAATTATATTGACTTCAGATGAGCGATGGAACGGAGCTCCCTCTCATGTGAACGCGCATGGTCAAAGAATGGTCATCTCATGGCAGTGGTGACTAATTCTCCTCTCATTCGGCCCCCCTTCACATTAGAGTCATCAGACAAAGTTCTACAGACTGTTGACATCTAGTGGAAGCCGTAGGAAGTGCAAACTCATYCATATCTCGCTGTGATTTCAATGGGATCTTGGTTGAAACTCGACCAGCCTCAGAAATTCCACTTCCTGTTTGGATGTTTTCTCAGGTTTTTGCCTGCCATATGAGTTCTGTTATACTCACAGACATAATTCAAACAGTTTTAGAAATTTCAGAGTGTTTTCCATCCAATATGAATAATAATATGCATATATTAGCAACTGGGACTGAGGAGCAGGCAGTTTAATACGGGCACCTCTCTGCACCTTTCATCCAAGCTACTCAATACTGCCCCTTTAGCCATAAGAAGTAAGACCTCCTGGAGTCTCACCACAGTTTATTACCACACAGCTGACAGCTCTCCCTGTCCTATCTTATCTCCACAGAGTTATAGCCGGGTCGGTTCAAACATAGGTTAATGATCCACTTTGTTTTCTTTAGGCACACACATACATTACTCTCTTCCAAGGTACATGCTACATAACCTCTTTCTTATGAACTAACATTATTTATCAATATAGAAAAACAGGGTAGAATTCAGTTAGTTATAGTTCTACGCTAAATGTATACATCATTTAGTCATTATTCCTAAAAATCATAACAGTTAGTCTTGCCCCAACCAGCTACGGAGCGTTTCCTTTGGGAGTCCAATGTCCGTCACGTTCTCAGTTAGACAAGCTGTGGTCTTTAACTTCTTGCAACTATAGGGGGTGCTGTTCCGCATTAGCATATTTGTGTCTCCAAATTAAACTGCCTCGTGCTAAATTCTTGATCGTACAATATGCATA
>NW_019951095.1:854-6647 GCF_002910315.2 Salvelinus sp. IW2-2015 | reverse complement strand
ACGAAGCAGGTCAGCATCAAAGGATCTGAGCCGAGGAATCCAAACCTCCTTCTCCCTGCGACCATATCCTTCCCAATCACAAGATACTGGAACCCTCGACCCGCCGTCTGGAGTCCATGATGCGGCGCACCGTAGTAGGCAGTGACCACACCGATATCCGAGGAGGAGAGAGGACGAGGAGTGAGGGCAAACAGAGGCTGAGGAGACCGGCTTGAGGCAGGGATACCATGAAAGGTGGGTGACTCTAAGCGTTGCAGGCAACTTGAGTCGACCAACAACAGGATTAAATAATTCTCTTACCACAAACCGATCAATGAACTCTTGTGACAGTTTTCTTTCACTCAGTCGTAGAGGGAAGATCCGTTAGCCAACCAAAAACCTGTACTCCGCGGTTATAAGCGGGCAAGGAATACGTTGACGATCGCCTGGATCTGATACCCGGTCAGAAACTTTAAGAGGCCTTTCCTGGCCCGTTGCCAGTCCGTCGGCAACGACGAATGTGGGCCTGGACAGAGGGGAACGAGAGAGCTTCGTGACTTCTACCGCCTCCACCCTGGCGCTCCGGGTAGTCCGCCCGGTGGCGTTCGTCGGAGGGGGGGGTACTGTCACGAATCCCACTTCCTGAGTCTGTTTTTGCCTGTGTTCTGTCCTGGAGTGTTTTTCCGGTGTCCTGGAACGCACCCTGTCTGGTTGCCGGGCGACGTAGCTAGTTGGGAGATCTCTGATTACCCGCACCTGTATCCCATCAGCTATCTGCACACCTGGTCCTGATCATCACCTCTCCACTTCATAAGCTCTGACCTGACATCCATTCCCTGCCGGATCGTTAGCCAAGAACAGTATGTTGTGCCAGCGTATCAGCCTCCCGTTTGATAGAATTTGTTTTGTTGTTTTGTACGTCTTGCTTGCCTTAAGCTTACCTCCGTTTGTTCTGTTTACAGTTATTCACCCGGATTACTTACCCCATCCCTGCCTGGTCGTCGGTGGCTTCTGTTACTCCCTTGGATCTGCCTATTCACTCCCATCAACTCACCTCCGCTGCCCGCTCCGCCACCTGGATCTTTCTACCTCTACGTTTAAACTTGTAAATAAATACTCACCTTCGTCCTACTCTCCTTGTCCTGGTCTGCTTCTGGGTTCTATTTTAGAAAACCGTGACAATAGCCTAAAATTAGCTAGCTAACATTGAACCTAGTTGGTTAGCTTTAGTTAGCTGCAGATTCATGCATGGTGCATGGTATTATGAGTTGGGATGATGATTAATTGTTTAGCTAACTCCACTATGCAAGACTCCACTGTGCAAGTAACCATTTCGCTATACCGTTTACACCTTCTGTATCCTGTGCATATGACAAATAAAGTTTGATTTTATTTGATAGAGTGGGTGTTTACCAGAGACCGTAATGTAAAGTACAACATGACCTGCACCAAATTCAGATTAGGATATAGGCCAATATACTACTACTTTTTGCTGCTACTTTCACCACTTTTAGTCTTGAAATCTTTGGTTGTTTACTACACTACGTATTCACTCTGTTTAGCACATGGCCTCACATGTGAAACCTTAAAGTCATGCGTGGGGCTAAGGCTTAAGAGGGTGTGAACAATTCTGAATGGGTGTAGACAAAGAAGAGCTCTCCAGTAGGTGTACCAAAAATATCCTGGGTCATTTTCTAAAAAGTGGGGTTACAAGTTTATTAACTTTCAATGCAGACTCACTTTCCCGTTGTTCCTCAACTGCAGTGTATGATATACAATTTTCTAGCTCGGAGTCTACTTTTATCCAATGTAGAAAATACCATTTCAAATGTTGCTACATTGGACCGAATCCAGGTGGTGGGTCACATTTAGGGTAAGATATTTTCTTCTACTGATCAATCTACTGATCAATCTAAACATTTAATTGGTTAAGAGCTCTTTAGAGCACTTGTCTTAGAGCATTCTGTATGTGATTTGTTTGGGATACTTCAAACCGACCCAGTCAACTTCTTACTGAGCCAGCCAGCTATATGCTGTCTGTCTGCAGTCTGTAAGACCTGGGGAGCTGCTGCGCTGGCTCACTGAAGTAGAGAGGGGGACCGGTCATTTAATATCATGTCCTCAGTGGCCCCTCCGACAGGTGAATCGATCCCTGTCTTGTGTTCTGTACTGTAATGGCTCTGACAGGGGCTTCCTCCCGTCTTGACACTGCTTGCTGAAGCATTAGAAATCTCAAGGGAAGCCTTACCCCCTACAGGCCTCCTTAGAGGCAGCTGTAGACCTTGGAGCTCTGCTCCTCTCCCACCTCCACTACGCTGCTCTGTTTATTCCGCTCCTGCCACTGTGTTCATCGGCTTGACATTGACCCACGGCCTGTAATTCACTTCTGGAAACACACAGACCAGCCAGGCAGCCAGTCAGCTCGCAGTCATGGAGGATCTCTCACTACTGTCATCTATAAGTCTTTACTAGGTAAAGCCCCGCCTTATCTCAGCTCACTGGTCACCATAGCAGCACCCACCCGTACCACGTGCTCCAGAAGGTATATTTCACTGGTCACCCCCAAAGCCTATTCCTCCTTTGKCCRCCTTTCCTTCCAGTTCTCTGCTGCCATTGACTKGAACGAATTGCAAAAATCACTGAAGCTGGAGACTCATATCTCCCTCATTAACTTTAAACATAACCTGTCAGAGCAGCTCACAGATCATTGCACCTGTACATAGCCCATCTGTAATTAGCCCATCCAACTACCTCATCCCCATATTGTTATTTATTTTTTTGCTCCTTTGCACCCCAGTATCTCTACTCCTTCGGGTCCTACTCCCTGGTCCTGGGTCTGATGTTCATAGTGGTTCTATAATTGTTTTACTGAAAACGAATAGCCTGAAAAACTATTAGCCTTACTGACAACATTTGGGGGAACCTCGTCTGTTATCTTTAGGTTGGATGCTCTATTATCAGTTTAGCTGCAGATTCAATAGCATTGGTGCATTTAGGGTTGTATATTGAAGGTCTGGGGGTTGAATAATTGTATTTTAATTTGGTTTAGGAATAACTCATTACCACGTATGCTCAGAGAGGAAATACGCTCTATGTGGAAGTAACCAGTAAGTGTATTTCGACTATAATCACGACGGACCCACTTTTACACACCGTTTCTGTTATCTCTGTGCATACTGAAATCAAAGTCTTGGATTTTATTTGATAGAGTGGGTGTTTACCAGGACCTGTAATGTAAGTACAACATGACCTGCACAAATCAGATTAGGATATAGGCCATATACCTACTATCTTTTGCTGCTACTTTCACCACTTTTAGTCTGAAATCTCTTGGTTTGTTTACTTACACTAGTCACTCTGTAGCACATGGCCTCAAGTGAAGACCTTAAAAGTCATGCGTGGGGCTAAGGCTTAAGAGGGTGTGAACAATTCTGATGGGTGTAGACAAGAAGAGCTCTCCCGTAGGTGTAAAAATTATCTGGGTCATTTTCTAAAAGTGGGTTTCAATTTATTCAACTTTCATGCAAGGAACTACACTTTCCCGATTGTTCTGCAACTGCATGTTATGCATATTACAATTTTCTAGTGGAAGTCTAACTTTTATACAATGTAGAAAATACATTTCAATGTTGCTCATTGGAACCGAATCAGGTTGGTGCGGCACATTTAGGGTAAGATATTTCTTCTACTGATCAATCTTACTGGATCAATCTAAACATTTAATTGTTAGGCTCTTTAGAGCACTTGTCCTTAGAGCATTCTGTATGTGATTTAGTTTGGGAATACTATAACCGACCCGTCAATCTTCTTACTGACCAGCCAGCTTATATCTGTCTGTCTGCAGGTCTGTATAGACCTGGGGAGCTCTGCGCTGGCTCGACTCTTGTAATGTAGAGGAAATGAGGGGATACAGAGAGGGTTGCATGCATTTTGGATGATCGTTATGATCGTCATAGTTGTAGGCAACCTCCGAGCTGGTGAAATACAGACTCTCTCGTGTCTTTTGTTGGTTCTGACTGGTAGTAGAGGCTTCGAGTAAGGGGGCTTCCTGACCGTGTCGTGAACGTTAGCAAATGTCTTGCGGTGGGTGCTAGGAGGGCATAGATAAATATTCAAGGGAAGCCTTTACCAACCTCTGCTAAAACCTCTCTTTCCCACCCTGTCTTTTCCTTAGAGGCAGCGTTGGATAGGACCTTGGAGATCTGCTGAGTGACGTCTCCACATAGGTCACTATACGCTGGGCTGACGTGGGTCTTATTCTGGGCTCCCTTGCACTGGTTCATCGGCTTGACATTGGACCCCCACGGCTTAATTCACTTCTGGAAACAACAGACAGCCAGGCCGCCAGTAATGTCTTCTCGGCGGTGCATTGTGTAGGATTCTACTCAAACTTTGGTGTTTTAAGCTCCGTTTTACTTCTGTAGAGTAAACTGCCATAAATTCAGATTTGTATTGCAGACCGTTCCACTGCACTCTTTAACCTCAATGTGGTCTCACCATTAGCAGCACTCCGACACCGTATCCATACGTTGCTCTCAGAAAGAGATTTACAATATTCACTGGAGTACAGCTGTGGACGCCAATAAACGACTATTTCTCCGTTTTTTAGGCCCCTCTTATCTTCCAGTTCTCGTGCTTCCAATGTTCCTTTGAAGTACCGTATATTTGGGCTGTAGATTAATCAGTGAGTCTTGTGCAGTACCTCTCTATATATTCCTCTATATTAATCTCGTTATACATCGCAGATACTCAAGGACAGCTTGCCACCAGATCCATAGTAGGGCACCTCGCTCAATTATGCCCATTGTTGTTAATATGAGAACCCTTCAACGCCATGTACCTTCTATCGCCCATTTTGTAGTTGGTTATTTATTGTATTGTGTGGGCGCGGTCGCAATTGCTCCGCAGATCTTTACTTGGTAACATAATACATTCAAGGTTATTGCACAATAATTATCATGTGCAAGTCGTATATTGCTAAACTTGTTGTATATTTACTGTACTGTGACTGCTGTGAATTTTGGCCAATGAGGAGACGCATGGCCCTATTTATTGCTTTTACTTTGTGTTTCAATGAGTCCGCGCTAAGTCTTACCATAATTTCTATTTATTGGCACAATCTGGGTGGTATCGGAGTGTTCTTATGCTGTGTTTGGTGCTTTATTACTTGGCGTTTCTATTTATGTCAATGCTGTTAAACTCTCTGGGTGGGAGTGACCTATGTTTGTGTCTGGGGCACATGGGGCTTGGCTATTCTTGCTGGTTCAGAGGTTCATCAAGTTGTAAATGAGAACGTTGCTCTCAACTAGCCTACCTGGTTAAATAAAGGTGATATAAATATTTTCATGAGGGCCTCAACCTGTCGTCTCAGCTGGTCAGCTATGTGGAGATGGATGCTCAATACGCTAAGACATGGGCTGTCAGATCGAATAAGGGAGGTGGATCTTACTTTCCATGAGGGATCTAGTCAGTCGGGTGAGGGATTAGGTTCTCGCTCACTTAATGATGAATTCTGGGCCAGACTGTGTTTCAGAGTGTCTAACTGACAGACCTGTCAGCTGGCCATTTACTTTCCAAATTTCTATATTTTGTATTTCTCGTTCTCGGTAAGGATCTTCACTCTACTCTTTACTGGTTCAGTCCATGGGAGATTCACTATACTTCGTACTTGTCAGTACATGGGGAAGAACATACCAATCACTACTCTATCGCGTGTCAACATGGAGGGGAGCTGCACTCCTCTAAGGCTTGATCAGGTAAGCATGGGGAGAGATCTCACATGGACCACTGTGAGGTTGCATCAAAGAACCTCAA
>NW_019951095.1:0-829 GCF_002910315.2 Salvelinus sp. IW2-2015 | reverse complement strand
GCACATTCATCGTTCTGCAACATTATCATCGCATGTTAAATGCTAAATCTGTAATTATTCGCGCACTACGGGCCGTAATTTATGGCATTACCTCCCTAATCTTACCTCATTGCACACACTGTGTATCGATTTCTTTATAGTGTGGTTTATATGACTGTGCGTTTCTTTATTGACATGTGTAACTTGTTGTTGTTTGTGTGGAACTGCTAGTCTGCTTTATCCTTGGCCAGTGTCCAGTTGTAACGAGAATTGCTCTCACTAGCTAGCCTGGTTAATAAGGCTGATTAAATATTTATGGGAAGCCTCACTATTCTAAACTGTCATCATAGGAGATTCATATCGTTGTCATTAGGGAGATCTCTACTCTATGACAATGTCAGTCGTGGATTATCTCTCACTACTACTGATTGTCAGAGTCGCTACTCTACTGTCAGTCGTGGAGGATCTCACTACTCTACTGTCAGTCATGGAGGATCTCACTACTGTACTGTCAGTCATGGAGGATCTCACTACTGTAATGTCAGTCATGGAGGATCTCACTACTCTATTGTCAGTCATGGAGGATCTCACTACTCTACTATCAGTAATGGAGGATCTCTCACTACTCTACTGTCAGTCATGGAGGATCTCACTGCTCTACTGTCAGTCATGGAGGATCTCACTACTGTACTGTCAGTCATGGAAGATCTCACTACTGTACTTTCAGTCATGGAAGAACTCACTGTTGTACTGTCAGTCATGGAGGATCTCACTGCTCTACTGTCAGTCATGGAAGATCTCACTACTGTACTGTCAGTCATGGAAGAACTCACTGTTGTACTGTCAGTCA
>NW_019951094.1:0-6648 GCF_002910315.2 Salvelinus sp. IW2-2015 | reverse complement strand
GTCAAATCACAGTACGTTTGCTTCCTACAACCAAGAACTCCTCTGGCCAGGGAGGGAATAGGCGGGGAGAGTGAACCTATACAGTTTCCTTTTAGTCAAAAAAACACCTCTGTAGCAGCGTCTGTCCATTGGTGGTTATAGAGATTCATGAGTGTTGAGGCTCAATGTCCAAGTCCCTGTGACAGGGTCACCCCTCCCCCCGTTTCTCCTCCCCCGCTCCTGAACATGAGGTGACAATATTCTGCAATCATGACATTAGGACACACTGGGGAGTTCAGGCTCTCAATCGGGCTGTGTGAGTACGTAGGGGGTAAAATATATCAACATTTTGATGTCCCTGGTGATCCAACCATTTGGCCAGGGTTTTCTTGACTCGTAGGGAGGATGGTAAGGCGTGAGGCCGGGGTTGTGGGCCCAGCACTGCAAGACATCAGCTTTCAGCATGGTTTCAGACACTGGAGAAAACACAGGCGACACACACAATTTTAGGAGTTGTTTTTCCTTCTGCTTATGCATTGTTTTAAAGTGCTGCTAAGCTTGCATATATATCACTCTAAAAAGCAGCTACTTACGCTAATAAACACAAAAATGCATTTTCTCTCTAACACTGCTAGAATTGGAATAATCGCCTTTGTGTAAATGCCCAAGTATAGCTCTTCACTTTCTTTCTGAAGGTTGCGTGCAATCAAAACAATATTCCCCTGATAAATCATGTCCTCGAGCAGTGACGCAGGTGTTGACATTCGTGGCTAGCTCCACTCTGACTCACCTGCATCACCGTTCCCACCTGTTTGACACGGTGTCCGCAGCCCCTTTGACACACACCACCTCCAGCAATGTCCTCAAAGGAGGGTCTGAACGGTACATCCCATAGTCATGGCAGCTGGTGATCTCCACTATATCGATGAGAGAGATTGAGAGAGAGATAACGGTGTGCGAATAGAACACTGGTTCAACAACCGTCAGTGTAAGTGGCTTTTCATAACGCAGTTGAAATCTTAAGCCCATTCATTAGTTTTCGTAGTGATGGTCCTGGATTGCCAGTATCACGTGTACACAAATACGCAGTATGTCCTGTAGATTCAGAACTATAATGTGTGTGTGTGTGTAGGCGTCTATGGTGTGTCCGTACTCCCTGTTATAACAGCGGCGGGCAACTCCCAGATGACGAGGCCTGTAGCTATATATATCAGCCCATGAAGTCAGGCCTGGAAGTGGTTCTTGTTCCGAGTCCTCGGCCCAGCACCTCTGGGGCATGTACATCCGGGTCCCACCCGTGTACTAGTGGACGTCTATCCTCGTTGGTATCAACTGAAGAACAAGAACAGGAATTCAGAATAAGATCTACAGGGAAATGGTCCAAATGGCGCTCCAGAAACATACAATTCAGAACTGGTTCAGAGAACGGCCAATATGTGAAAAACATGGGTTTGTGTACATTAGGGCACAACAAATGTGTTTTGTAAACAACATGATTGCTGCTCAATTGGACAAGCTCAGCTACTTACCCACCTCCCCGATTTGGTACAGTTTTCTTTATTTTTAAGTGCCTAATAAATAGAACTTGACTAAAATCTCCATTGCTGAAGACAGCATCTACCTGTTGAACTTGACTCGGCCAGGCCCAGTCGGGATGCAGCAAGGTGCCGTTCTTCTGTCATCAGGATGTTTCTTGCTCTTCAGGTCCGGTGGGTCGATGCTCCGCTGCCCTGGGTGCCGTAGATCTCCGTGTGGAGGTGGCACAGGCCGCAGGAGGCGGAGTAGGCCAGTCGCAGCAGGCTCTGGGTGTCAGCGTGGTGGAACCTCAGGTATCCGTACAGGGAGCCCGTTCTCATGTAGTCTGTGATGAGGCAGAGCTGGTGAAAGGCCCGTACCCTTGATGTCTGCCGCTATGAAACCTGCAGACGTGAGAAGAGAGGTGAGGGGTGTTTAGTGCTGCAGTGAGATGTAGGCCTTGCCCTGATACATGACTGTTGACCTCAGCCATGTATGTATAAGGGCAAATGTAGGCCTAAGATCACATCACAGTCAATCAAGGCTCTCTACATTGCACTTAGATTGAGACTAATTTAGAAAGAAAACTGCAGTATATGGCTTAGATGGAGGCAGAGACAGCTGTCGTCTTTGCTACATGTGAGTGGTAGGAACGGCACTTACCCAGTATGTTCTCGTGCCTCATGAGGACTGTCTGGTAGATCTCGGTCTCTCTGAACCAGCTGGCCTCCTCCCGGGTGAAGAACACCTTGACGGCCACCTTCTCTCCCCGCCAGCGGCCCAGCCACACCTCACCGTAGCGCCCCTTGCCGATCTGACGCACCATCTGGATCTGCTTGGCAATGGTGCGCTGCACCTACAAGACACATCAGGGAGAGAGGCACTGAGCATTCATATCAGATCAACAGTAGCTTACCACAGATCATACCTACTACAACCTTTACCATTTGTTCATTCTTTAAGGCGGTATTCGCTGTTGCAAGCCAGATATGCACGTTTTGCTACGTAAGGCCCATGATGTTATAATTAAGCAATAAGGCCCGAGGGTATATGGCCAATATACTACGGCTAAGAGCTGTTGTTAGCACGACGCAACGCGGAGTGTCTGGATACAGCCCTTAGCCATGGTATATTGGCCATATATCACAAACCCCCAGAGGTGCCTTATTGCTATTATAAGCTGCTTACCAATGTAATGAGAGCAGTAAAAATACGTTCTGTCATACCCGTGGTATACGGCTGTCAGCCAATCAGCATTCAGGGCTCGAACCATCCAGTTTATAATTTACAAATTCACTTAACCTAATATAACCTGCCTATGGACAAAGACACACACATAACCGCTGTTACTCTTTCCTGGAAAGCAGAAGTCACATTTTGAGCCACCTATTATATAACCATAGCTAAAGGCTTTTCACCCAGGTCACATGTTCCAAAGCCCCTCCCTGTGCAGTGTGGGGTCCTTACCAGCAGGGGGAGCCCAGAGCCACTGCCAGAAGACTGACACTGGTTGATGAGGTCTTTGAGAGACTCTCCCACAGGGATGAAGGCCTCGTCCTGCTCCAGGTCACGGTGGTACTGCTGCCGCTCCGTCTGCCACTTGTACCTGACAGGAACACATACAGATCAGTACAGGGCACACATGCTAAAGCTACAATAGATGAATGTCACGCGCAGTACCGTAGCAACAATCTGCCTTTATCCCCAAACAGTCGAAAACAGTCCAACTTAGCATTTCTATGAATACTTTCATGGGTTTGTGACTAACTGACACCAACATGTGACCAACTAATATTCTCCCACAAGTTAACCAGGACTCAATTCCCATATACATATGGGAAGAAAGTTGGAATCTCGCTTTGTGTCAGCTCTTCTCTGGAGTAGTCCTACCTGTAGTAACAGACTACTGTGATGCAGATGAGAGTGCAGCAGCATACGGTCATTGATATAAGGAACGCCAGCCAGTGGGCACTGCCAAAGTAGGAACCTGCAAAACACCACGAGTCCCCAAATGAAATGAAGTATCAGACCCTGACACACCAGCACCAGAATACTCTTCTGGGGTAACTATACAGAGGAACACCAGCAGTAGAGTAACAGAGTTGGCCCTAAGCCTCACCAGTGTCCATTGGGGGAGGTAACGTGGGCTGCAGGTCCCGATTACAGAAGTCCGTCCCGCAGCATTCGATCGTTCGCCTTGTCTGAGCCCTGGGCGAATCCTGAAAATAATTAAATAATTAAACAATGTTTTTTGTTGTTGTTGTGGCACTCAATMCAACAGGGGTTATTCAAACAATAACTCAACTATGAATAATAGCTATATACACATATAATAACAATACTAGAACATGTTACAACATATAATTGACACCCCTGTGTCACAGTCCTGCTCCCTTCCATACAGACCACAACACACACTTACCTTGCATTGAAAATGTGAGCCTTCATACTTCATGCAGCCAGAGGTCAGAATAGCTTCTCCGTTCTCATCCTCCTCTATGATGGCAAAACATTGGCCATTCGTCCTGCAATAAAAAAATTAAAATCATTCAATGAGTACAGTTCCCAAACACACTTACGCCTCGATCACACCGACAGCGTCATTACGCAGCATCATCTGTATATGTATGCAACAGAAGTTCAACATTCACCTTCTGCTACCATTTCTGTCAAGCCATCTACGTATACAGTTTGACGCATACGTATGTACCACAACAAACGAACGCACTGCAACGCAGCGAGGCAAACGAATCGTTCCATTGGAAATGAATGTACTTCTGGTGTACCAAAAGGCAATGAGATCGAGGAGTTAAGTCAGCGTTGACATTCATCACAGACCCAAAAGTCAGAGTTGGAACAAACATATCAATTAAGAATTTGGCCTTGGTTGGTCACTCACTCGCAGGTGTTATTTTTGTGGTCCTCTGGACAGTAACCCGAGCAGTAGCAGCTCAGAAAGCGGGCGGCGTCCTCTGGGGCCACCGTGGTGTCGTCCCCGGGCTTCCTGGACTCATGCTTGTGCCCCGTGCCGTGGAGCATGTGGTTCTGGATTCTGACAGACTGGATGGACGGAGGGACGAGACGGGGGGGGGGGGGTGGTTTAGTTTTATAATGACAGTGAAAATGTCACAATCCATCATTTTCCCCCTCATCGGGAGACACTGTCTGCCGTTCTGCAAAAAACACAGGTTTTAACTGCACACGTCACTGTTGCCAGAAATACAGAACATAAAACACATTGTTGTAACATTTTCATTCCGCCGCCTACACAACATCTGGTTTGAAGAGTACAGTTAGTCAAATACTAGGCTATATATTCATAGTAAACACAACTGCCCTATGCGTGGGCTTTGATTTATCTGCTGTTCCCCCCCCTCTTTTGTATTTATATGAGAGCGGTTCCGCGCTCCTATATTTTGTGTGCTCATGGATAAGTCTGATCCATATTATGGCCAGGGCTATTTATACCTTCTGTGCTAGTGTTCCAGTTAGAGCCATCACATGCATGAGCGTAAGGCAGGAAGGGGGGGGGCAAGAATACTGGCGGGCCAAGCCAACATACTGTGTGTCGCAACATTATCACTGTTTGTCAATTCTGCATTGCAGTTACATATGAAATTGAAAACAACGGCATGGTTTTAACGGAGGAAAAACCTAAATATTCATGAAGGCCATTATGTTGTGGTTCTTTAATAATTGCAAGGTTTAGCTACACAGGAAAATGTTCACTGCTAAAATCATTTTAAGCTGGGTTAAACTCAGCCTCGAGAGCGCAACTGTGCCAGGACTCGTTTAAACCGCACCTAAAAAGGGCATCGTGCAACAATCTACTGACATCTTAAGGAGCCAGTCAGAGCCATTAGACTAGATACATGGGCACCATGGATACAAAGCCAGCGAAGAGGACATTTTTACAGAGCAGCCACACTAATATAAAGTCCCTAATGCTGCATTAAAATGTTGAGTATTGAGCTCACTGTGTGACTCCTATCCTCACGTACTGTCTGGTACTCCCTCCACCTCTTCTCATTGCCCTTTCTCCTGAATCTCTTTTCCTCTCCCCTATGCAATTGCCCTGACCCATTATTCCTTAATCAGTCCTCCTGCTTGCCCACTTCTTTTTTTACAATCCTTTTGCTTTCTCCTGTTTGTTGTTCTTCCATTGTCCTCTTTAGGTTCATATCCATTTTTCTTTCTTTGACCTTCTACCTCGTCCTTAGGGCCCCTCCTTTCTCTTCCCCTCCCCCCTCAGGGAGTGGACCTGGGCTGTGGGGCTCCTGTGAGTTCGTGGGCATTAAGCAACAAAGTGATGTCTGTGTGCAGCGCTCGGCCGCGGCTCGGCACTTCCTCTGGAGCATGAACGCGACTCGCAGCCTGCTCCAGTTCATTACATGTCTGCAGAGGGCCAATCACCTTGCAAAACCTACACTTTGAAATGTCTCCAGCAGAACGGCACCCTTTCTTTTTTCTCCTTCCCTCTCCCGGCTGCTTGTCTCCAGCTCCACATTCCTTTCCTAGACCCCATTTACTGGCTTCAGGCGTTGTCGTTCTTGTTTTTCCTCAACTTTCCTTCTTTCCTTTACAACCGAGTTTGCCCTGGTGGTTCTAGATTCAGGGCTGCATTCTCGGAGTTAATTTTACATTTTAAAAGGAGAGCACTGAGAGATAAAGTAAGCTTTCTGTTGGGCTTCGGTTCCTTTTTTATAGTTCATTTGTACGCTGATCATGTACTACAGACTCCACCGGCTTACTGACGTCAGATAGCCTAACAGTCGACAGGAACCACTACTTTACGAACGCTTCACTTATTTAGTTGTACTTCAGCCAATATAATCCCCCCCAAACCCCAAATGATGGAACCCCATAGGGTGGCAGACAAAACGTGTGCCAGTCTTAATAGCTTTTGGACTCTAAAGGATCCAAAAACAAAGTTATGTAAAAACATAATAACTGCATCACAATTAAAAGCAACCGTTAGGCCTCTATATTCTACATTTCAACAACTAAAGCAAAGCAGACCAGAACTCTTCTAGTAATACTTTTATGGGTACAGAATAGAACAACCAGGAAAGTGGACTCACTACAATCCTCAATGTGGTCAACACTTAAGGTCATATCACCAGAGCAGAGAGAGATCACTGTGGCAGGGGGTTG
>NW_019951093.1:0-6653 GCF_002910315.2 Salvelinus sp. IW2-2015 | reverse complement strand
GATGGCAGATCAGGCTAAGACCGAACTGGCAGATCAGGACTAAAGACAGCAGACTGACAGACAGGACTAAGACCGCAGATTGACAGACAGGACTAAAGACCGCAGACTGACAGAACAGGACTAAAGACCGCAGACATGACAGACAGGACTAAAGACGCGAACGTCAGACAGGATAAAGACGAACTGGCAGACAGGACTAAATACCGGTCGGACCGGCAAGATCAGGACTAAAGACCGAAACTGGCAGACAGGACTAAAGACCGCAGACTGACAGACGGACTAAAAGACCGCAGAAGCTGACAGACAGGACTAAAGACGCGACTGGCAGACAGGACTAAAGACTGCAGACAGACAGGACTAAAGACCGCAGACAGACAGGACTAAAGACCGCGGCACTGACAGACAGGACTTCAGCAGAGATTACTAGACAGGACTTAATGACAATACACAGAAGACTGGAGGTAGCTGGGTGGAGGTAGCTGGGTGGAGGTAGCAGGTAGCTGGGTGGTGGGGGAGGTAGCTGGGGTTTGGGTGGAGGTAGCTGGGTGGAGGTAGCTGGGGTGGGGTGGAGGTGCTGGGTGGAGGTGCTGGGGGTTGGTAGGTAGCTGGGTGGAGGTAGCTGGGTGGATGGTAGCTGGTGGTTGGTGGGGTGGAGGTAGCTGGGTGGTTGGGTGGGTGGAGGTAGCTGGGTGGTTGGGGTGGAGGTAGCTGGGTGGAGGTAGCTGGGAGGTAGCTAGAGGGCTAGGTGGAGTAGCTGGGTTGGAGGTAGCTGGGTAGAGGTAGCTGGGTGGAGGTAGCTGGGTGGAGGTAGCTGGGTAGAGGTAGCTGGGTGGAGGTAGCTGGGTGGTAGGTGCTGGGTGGAGGTAGCTGGGTGGAGGTAGCTGGGTGGAGGGTAGCTGGGTGGAGGTAGCTGGGTGGAGGTAGCTGGGTGGAGGTTAGCTGGGTAGAGGTAGCTGGGTAGAGGTAGCTGGGTGAGGTAGCTGGTAGAGGTAGCTGGGTAGAGGGTAGTGGGTAGAGGTAGCTGGGGTAGAGGTAGCTGGGTGAGGTAGCTGGGTGGAGGTAGCTGGGTGAGGTAGTGGTGGAGGTAGCTGGGTGGAGGTAGCTGGGGTGGAGCTGGCTGGAGGTGGAGGTAGCTGGGTGGGTAAGCGGTGGGGTTGGGTGGAGGTAGCTGGGTGGGGTAGTGGCGTGGTGGGTGGAGGTAGCTGGGTGGTTGGTGGAGGTAGCTGGGTGGTGGGTGGGGTAGCTGGTAGCGGTAGCTGGGAGTTGGGTGGAGTAGCTGGGCGGAGGTGCTGGGTGGAGTAGCTGGGTGGAGGTAGCTGGGTGGAGGTAGCTGGGTGGTGTGGCAGTGACAGTGACAGGTTCTACACTTAACGCCTGCTCTTAAAGAGTTAAAAGGAAGAGAGGAAAGAGATGGAGAGAGATATCTTTTTGGCATCCTTCCCAGATTGTGCCTCGACACAATCCTGTCTCGGAGCTCTACGGACAATTCCTTTTGACCTCATGGCTTGGTTTTTGCTCTGACATGCACTGTAACTGTGGGACCTTATATAGACAGGTGTGTGCCTTTCAAATACATGTCCAATCAATTGGAATTTACCACAGGTGGACTCCAATCAAGTTGTAGAACATCTCAAGGATGATCAATGGAAAAGGATGCACCAGAGCTCAATCACGAGTCTCATGAAAGGGTCTGAATACTTATGTAAATAAGTTATTTATGTTTTATTTATTTTATATATACACATTTGCAAAATGCACAAAAAAAAACGTTTTTTTGCTTTGTCATTATGGGGTATTGTGTGTAGATTGATCAGGGGAAAAATATATTTTTTAATCAATTTTAGAATAAGGCTGGTAACGTAACAAAATGTGGAAGGTCAAGGGGGGTCATGAATATTTTTTCCCGAATGCCCTGTATATAGTCGCCCCCATTTGAATGTGTTTTTTTTCTTCCTAAATATTTAAACAAATTCCCTTCTAGTGTCCTAAGTAGTCAAAGGTTAGTATTTGGTCCATATTCCTAGCACACAATGAATACATGAGCTGGTGACTACAAACCTCTTGGATGCATTTTAAGTTTGTTTAAGGTTGTGTTTCAGATTACGTTTTTGACCCAATAGAAACGGAATTGTGAACTACGTATCGTGTCACTTTATGTAAATAGGAACAGAATATGTTTCTAAACGTTTCTATTATTTAAATGTGGATGCTACCACGATTATGGATAATCATGAATGGATCCTGAATAATGATGAATGAGAAAGTTAGAGGAACGAAGTAACGAAAACAGCACACACACACACACAACACACACACACACACACACCACAACACACACACCACACACACACACACACACACACACACACACACACACACACACACACACCACACACACGGGGAAAGGATGGGCAATGGAGCGGAGTGTCTCAGGAGGGTCTGCGGTCTTTAGTCCTGTCTGTCAGTCTGCGGTCTTTAGTCCTGTCTGCCAGTTCGGTCTTTAGTCCTGATCTGCCGGTCCGCGGTATTTAGCTGCACTAAAACTCTATTCCCTCTTGTCCTAAAGTACCTCTTGCTCTCTCTCTTGCTCTCATCTCTCACACTGTCGTCTTCTCCTCTCTGTTCCTCGTTTGGTCTGTCCTCAACCTTTCCCCCCCCCCCTCCTCCCCAACCTCCCTAGCCTGACACCTCGAGCTCTAAGGACGCCAAGACACAGAGGAAGGTACACTGGCTACAATCACCCCTAAACCTCCCCCAATACCCTCACACCCCAGCCCCATCTCTTACCCCCGCCCAGTGGTCTAACTCTGCCTGCTTAGCTTGGCACTGCTGATCTATGTTTAAAGTGTATTTCTGTGCACAACTCCTCTCCCCCAGCCTCTAATAATAGTTTATGATCTGACACAAACAGGAAGTGCTACTTAATTTGGGAGGGTCTAGGAACCCCCCCCTACCAGGGTTTTAGAATAGTGCCCAGACACTAAGGAGACCGCTTTCTCCGGACTAATTGACTTTTCCAAACCCGCGCTGGCATGTTGATTAACTTTTTATTTTAATGTTCAAATGTTCTTGGTTACTTTGGATCACCCCGCGCTGGATTGCTACAGTATACTTCCCTTTAGCCAGTAACTCTCTCCCCTTTCCACATTTGTCTAAGCACACTGTAGAGCCATTAACATGAGAACAGTTTCCCCTTCTTCCCCCCTCAGATCCCCTTGTTTCTAGTCTGTGTATTCTGTCTGGAATGTAGTCATGGTGCTTTTATGGGGCTTGGCTGTACTGCTCCGTGTCCCTCTGTCATGTCCCCTGTCTCTGCTGGTGCATGGCTGCTACTGGCTGGCTGTAGTTGGTTCTTGGTGCTGGTGTTTGTGGGTAGATGGGCACCTCAACCCCCCCATATAACCCCTAACATGAACCTATATGGTACCAAGCCTCTGACTGGGCCTTTTCAGTTCCATCCTTCTCCAGGTTCATTTGTATTGATCTGAAAGAACCTTACACACCTAGCCAGCCCTCTTCAACTTCTCCAGTCCTCTTACCGACCCAGCCCTCTTCAACTTCTCCAGTCCTCTTACCGACCCAGCCCTCTCAGATCTGTACAAAGTCCTAAAGGGTAGAGCTTAGGGAATGTTTTTTTTTTTTTTTTGCAAGGATGAGGTGTTTGACTCTGTCTGTCCCGCAGGCGGAGGAGCGTCATGGCAACGTGGAGGAGAGGGTGAGGCAGATGGAGACTCAGCTGGAGGAGAAGAACCAGGAACTGCTCAGGGTGAGACGGATAGGGTCAAAGGTCGTCTGTCTGGCCAGTCAGTCTGTGTTGTTGGGCAGAAGTTGTGAATGTTTACAGATGTGGTCATTGGATTTGTCTGATTTTAACCCACCCACCCACCTTCTCGCCAAGGATTGTCTGATTTTAACATTGTATTTTCATTGTAGACAATATATTCACCCTTATTCTCATTCAAATAAGTAATTGAAGATTTTACCTCATAACAACAAAAATCCATTAATAACAGAAAATGGAAAGAAAACAATTAAAATGTGTGTTGTGAAATGTTTCCTTTCATAAAGAACCGGTAGTTTTTCTGCTCTGTCTGGGAGCTTTTCTGATAGTGTTGTGTTGTGAAGGCGCGCCAGAGGGAGAAGATGAACGAGGAGCACAACAGGCGCTCTGTCGGAGACGGTGGACAAGCTGCTGTCAGAGTCCAACGAGAGGCTACAGCTTCACCTCAAAGAGAGGATGTCTGCCCTAGAGACAAGTGGTGGGTTAGGAAACACCCTAGAGGACAAGTGGGTGGGTTAGGTTACAGCTGCACCTCAAGAGAGGATGTCTGCCCTAGAGGACAAGGTGGGTGGGTTAGAACACCCTAGAGACAAGGTGGTTGGGTTAGGAAAACGCCCTGAGGGACAAGGTGGGTGGAGTAGGTACAGCTTCACCCTCAAGGACGAGGATGTCTGCCCTAGAGGACAAGGTGGGTGGGTTAGGATACAGCTTCACCTCAAGGAGGATGTCTGCCCTAGAGGACAAGGGGGTGGTTAGGATAAGCTTCACCTCAAGGATGCAGGATGGTCTGAACCCTAGAGGACAAGGTGGGTGGCGTTAGGAACATCCTAGAGACACAGGGTGGCTTCAGATACACCCTAGAGGACAAGGTGGGTGGGTGGATAACACCCTAGAGACACGGTGGGTTAACCCCTGGAGGAACAAGGGGGTGGGTTCAGACCTACAGCTCACCTCAAGGACGAAGGATGCTCTGCGCCTCACGCCAGGACACAGGTGGCGTGGCGCTTAACGACTACGAAGCTTCACCTCAAGAGGAGATGTCTGCCCTAGAGGACAAGGTGGGTGGGTTAGGTTACACCCTAGAGGACAAGGTGGGTGGGTTAGGATACACCCTAGAGGACAAGGTGGGTGGGTTAGGAAACACCCTAGAGGAACAAGGTGGGTGGGTTAGACTACACCCCTGAAGGACAAGGTGGGTGGGTAGGATACAGCTTCACCTCAAGGAAGGAGTCTGCCCTAGAGACAAGGGGTGGGGTTAGGATACACCCTAGAGACAGGTGGTGGTTAGGATACACCCTAGAGGACAAGGTGGTGGGTTAGGTTACACCCTAGAGGACCAAGTGGGTGTTAGAAACACCCTAGAGACAAGGTGGGTGGGTTAGGTTAACACCCTAGAGGAACAAGGTGGGTAGGTGTAGTTTATAACACCCTAGAGGACAAGGTGGGTGGTTAAGGATACACCCTAGAGGACAAAGTGTGGGTGGGTTAGGATACACCCTAGAGGACCAAGGTAGGTGGGTTAGGATACAGCTTCACCTCAAGGAGAGGATGTCTGCCCTAGAGGACAAGGTGGCGCTGGTTAGGTTACACCCTAGAGGACAAGGTGGTGGGTTAGGTTACACCCTAGAAACAGTGGGTGGTTAGGTTAACCTAAGAGACAAGGTGGTAGGTTAGGTTACACACCTAGAGGACAAGGTGGGTGGTTAGGATACACCCTAGAGGACAAGCGTGGGTGGTTAGGATACACCCTAGAGGACAAGTGTGGGTGGGTTAGATACACCCGAGAGGACAAGTGGTGGGTTAGGATACACCCTAGAGCGACCAAGTGGGTGGGTTAGGTATACACCCTAGAGGGCAAGTGTGGCGTGGGTTAGGTTACAGCTTCACCTCAAGGAGAGGATTCCCCTAGAGGACAACTGGCGTGGGTTAGGATACACCCTGGAGGACAATGGTGGGCGGGTTAGTTACACCCTAAGGTACGAAGGTGGGTAGGACAATGCTAAATGTCATGTTCATTTACCCGTACCTCTGTAATGAAACCAACTGGGACAATGCGTGGTCATATATCTATAGGATGAACCAAACTGGGACAATTGCGTGTCATTATCTATCAGATGAACCAAGCTGTGACAATGTGTGGTCATATCTATAGATGAACCAAGCTGGGACAATGCTGTGTCATTATCTATAGATGAACCAAGCTGGACAATGCTGTGGTCATTATCTATAGATGAACCAAGCTGGGACAATGCTGTCGTCATTATCTAAAGAGAACCAAGCGCTGGTGACAAATGGCTTTGGTCATTATCTATAGATGAACCCAAGCTGGACAATCGCTGTGCATATCTATAGATGAACCAAACTGCGGACAATGCTGTGCGTCCATTATCTATAGATAACCAAGCTGGACAATTTTGTCATTACTTATAGCTGAACCAAAGCTGCGGACAATGCTGTGCCGTCATATCTATAGAATGAACCAAGCTGGGACAATGCTGTGGTCATTATCTATAGCTGAACCCAAGCTGAGACAAACTGAGCTGTTGGTCATATCTATAGATGAACCAAGCTGGACAATGCGTGGTGTCATTATCATAGATGAACCAAGCTGTGACAATCTGTTGTGTCATATCTATAGATGAACCAAGCTGGACAATGCTGTGTCATTATCTATAGATGAACCAAGCTGGGACAATGGCTTGGTCATTATCTATAGATGAAACCAAGCATCTGACAATGCTGTGGTCATTAATCTATAATAACCAAGCTGACAATGCTGTGTCATTATCTATAGATGAACCAACTGGGACAATGCTGTGGTCGATTATCTATAGATGAACCAAGCTGGACAATGCTGTGGTCATTATCTATA
>NW_019951092.1:0-6653 GCF_002910315.2 Salvelinus sp. IW2-2015 | reverse complement strand
AGAGGTGATGTTAGAGGATGAGATGTTTATCAGGGTGCGAGGATATTAAAGAGGTGATGTAGATGACTTGGAAGGGATTGTTATCAGGGTCAGAAGCAGGATATTAGAGTGATGTAGAGGATAAGGGGTGGTTTATCAGGGTAGCGCAAGGATATTCAAGAAGGTGATGTAGAGGATGAAGGATGTTTATGGGTAGAGCAGGATATTAAAGAGGTGATGTAGATGACTGAAGGGGAATGGTTTATAGGGTAGAAGCGGATAATTACAGAGGTGATGTAGAGGACTGAAGGGGTGTTTATCAGGGTAGAGCCAGGATATTAAGAGGTGATGTCGAGGATGAAGGGGTGTTTTTCAAGGGTAGCAGCAGGATATTAAGAGGTGATGTAGGGACTGAAGGGGTGTTTTAGGTAGAGCAGGATATTAAGAGGTGGATGTGAGGACTGAGGGGTGTTTTTAGGGTGCAGCAGGATATTAAAGAGGTGATGTAGATGGACTGAGGGGTGTTTTATCAGGGTACAGCAGATTTTAAAGGGTGATGTAGAGGATGAAGGGATTGTTTATCAGGGTAAGCGATATTAATGAGGTGATTGTAGAGGACTGAGGGGTTTTTCAGGGTAAGACAGCAGGGATTATTAAAAGGTGAATGTAGATGACTGGAAGGGGTGTTTATCAGGGGTAGAGCAGGAATATTTTAAAGAGGTGATGTAGGTGACTTGAAGGGGATGTTATCAGGGTAGCAGCAGATATTAAAGAGTGAAATGTAGAGGACTGGGGGTGTTTATCAGGGTAGCAGAGTATTAAAGAGGTGAGTAGAGGAGAAGGTGGTGTTTATAGGGTAGCAGAAGGAATATTTAAAGAGGTGATGTAGAGGACTGAAGGGTGTTTTATCAGGTAAAGCAGGTAATTTAAAGAGGTGATGTAGAGGACTGAGGGAATGTTTATCAAGGGTGAAGCAGGATCATTAAGAGGTGATGTGAGGCTGAGGGTGGTTGTTATCAGGGTAGAAGCAGGTATATTAAAGAGTGATGCAGGTGTGCGGGGTGTTATCATGGTAGAGCAGGATATTAAAGAGGTGATGTAGAGGACTGAGGGTGGTTTATCAGGGTAGCAGCAGGATATTAAAGAGGTGGATGTGAGACTGAAGGGGTGTTTATCAGGTAGCGCCAGGAATATAAGAGGTATGTAGAGAATGAAGGGGGTTTATCGGGGTAGAGCAGGTATAAGAGGTGATGTGAGGACTGAAGGGGTGTTTATAGGGTAGAGAGATATTGAAGAGGTGATGGTAGAGGACTGAGGGGTGTTATCAGGGTAGCCAGCAGGATATTAAAGAGGTGATGTGAGGACTGACGGGATGTTAAATCAGGGTAGGCAGAATATTAAGAGGTGATGTAGAGGACTGAAGGGGTGTTTATCAGGTAGCAAGCAGGATTATTAAAAGAGGTGATGTCGATTGATGGAAGGGATGTTAATCAGGTAAGCAGAGGATATTAAAGAGGTGATGTAGAGGACTGAGGATGTTTATCAGGGTAGCAGCAGGGATATTAAAGAGGTTGATGGTAGATGAACTGGAAAAAAACGGGGCTGTTAATCAGGGTAGCGCGGATAATAAAGAGGTGATGTAGATGATGAAGGGATGTTTAATAGGGTTAGCAGCAGGATATTTAAAGAGGTGAATGTAGAGGAATGAAGGGATGTTTATAAGGTAGCAGCAGGACTTTAAAGAGGTGAATGTAGAGGACTGAAGGGGTGTTTTCAGGGTCTGCAGCAGGATATTAAAGCGGTGATGTAGAGGATGAAGGGGTGTTTATGGGTAGCACAGATATTAAAGAGGTGGATGTAGAGACTGAAGGTGGTTTATCAGGGTAGCAGCAGGAATATTAAAGAGGTGATGTAGAGGACTTTTAAGGGGTGTTCTTAGGGTAGCGGAGATATTAAGAGGTGATGTAGATGACTTGAAGGGGATGTTATCATGGGTGCAGCAGGATATTAAAGAGGTGGATGTAGAAGGATGAAGGGGTGTTTAATCAGGTGCAGAAGGATTTACGAGGTGATTAGAGGATGAAGGGGGTTTATGGGTGCAGAGGATATTAAGGGTGAATGTAGAGGAATGAAGGATGTTTTATAGGGTTAGTCGCAGGATATTAATAATGAGGTGATGTAGGCTGAAGGGGTGGTTATCAGGTTAGATGAGGATATTAATGAGGTGATGTGATGACTGAAGGGGTTGTTTTAGGTGTAGCAACAGGATATTTTAATATGAAGGTGAATGTACGAGGACTGAAAGGGGTGTTTATAGGGTAGAGCAGATATTCAGAGGTATGTAGGGACTGAAGGGGTGTTTTATCAGGGTGGCGGATATTAAAGAGGTTGATGTAGAGGATGAAGGTGTTGTTTTATAGGGTGAGCAGGATATTAAAGAGGTTGATGTAAGGGAGGACTGAAGGGGTGTTTATCAGGGTAGCAGCAGGATATTAAAGAGGTGATGTAGAGGACTGAAGGGATGTTTATCAGGGTAGCGGCAGGATATGTGGCCCGTTTCAGGAAACTAAGCGTTTGTTGCACGTCAACTTCAGAGGAGAGGCACTTGAACAATAAACATACCTTTTTTTTATCTAATTAATTTGGGGGCGAAAATGCCATCTGAAATGTGAACTTTCATGTGCCTTAATAACAAACTTGTATGTTATCTGTAAAAATGAATAAAATGTTTAATTAGGATGGTTTAGCCACAGGAAAAAGTGAGGGAACCTTCCCACTAGCCATGATTGGCTGAGATAATGAATGGGCTGGACATTCCCGAGAGATGAGTTCGGATTGGTCGGCCATGTAGCTGGCTTCTGTCTATAACGTGAGCTGCTCATTATGTGTAGATAAATCTTTGCTACCACATCTCTTTTTGTGAAAGATATCATTAAGAATCGTCGCTACTGCTGCCGTGAATTTAACAAGGGCCATTGATAAAGATCAGAGGGAAAAGGACTCCTTTCTGGGGGACGACCGTGCCGTGCTGACTCTCTCTGACTCTGAAAATGAATCAAGATGATGAGGAAATTTCTAATTTGGTTTTTTTTTTTTAACAACATTTTTAATTGAACCAGACATTGTAGAGTCTTCTGATGACAGTGATGGGCAGGAAACAGCCATCAACAGGGTTGCTGTTGAAATCAGTGGCCCCGGTTGGAAGCAGAATATGAGAGCTAAGGAGATGGAGAAAATGATGGCTAAGGAGATGGAGGAAATGATGGCTAAGGAGATAGAGAAAATGATGACTAAGGAGATAGAGAAAATGATGGCTAAGGAGATGGAGAAAATGATGACTAAGGAGATAGAGAAAATGATGGCTAAGGAGATGGAGAAAATGAAGGCCAATCAGATGGAGGAAATGATGGCTAAGGAGATGGAGAAAATGATGGCTAAGGAGATGGAGAAAATGATGGCTAANGGCTAAGGAGATGGAGAAAATGATGGCTAAGGAGATGGAGAAAATGATGGCTAAGGAGATGGAGAAAATGATGGCTAAGGAGATGGAGAAAATGACGCCGTTTGACTGCAAATATACGCAGGGAGTTGAAAAGAGAACACGGAAATCTGTTGTATAAAAAACACCTGTCTCCGGATTACATCTTTAAACTAACGCATCCGTGACAGAGGGAGAAGTCTACCAAGCCACATGTTCAAATATTATACATTTCAAATTTTGTCAGAGTGTAATTTTCATTGAAAGTTAAAGCGTACTGTTAGCTAGCTAATGTTAGCTGGCTAGCTCGCTAACTAACGTTGCTTGTATGATCTGGGTAGTAATATTATTCGTATCTCAGAAATTCATTTTTTTTGCATTGCTAGTTACAGCTTAAGGTTAACTAGCTAGTTAACGTTGAAACGAGTTTGGTTAGCTTTAACTACCTACAGACTATTGCATGGTGGCTATCAGTTTGTATTGCGAGTAGTACGGGTTGGGATTATTGCATTCATTCAAGACAACAGGGATCTGGGAACTTGTAAATCTCTGACTATCGGCTTCAGTGCGTTCAAGACAACAGGGATCTGGGAACTTGTAAATCTCTGACTATCGACTTCAGTGCGTTACAAGACAACAGGCAATCCTGAAAAATGTTTTTGCTTTGACTGGGAAAAATCGATTTGAACGGTCATCCAAATAGGTATTTTATTTTTCTAAGCCCTAACTTTCTGACCTGAAGGTCACTGACGTCACGATTTCGTATTTTTRCAAGTTCCCAGTTGTCTTGAAAGCAGCATTAGGTTCATTGTTTAGCTAGCGAGGTACATGTCTGAACAAATGACTCCACTTCCTCAGATGATCACAGGACTCATCAAGTTAGCCAGGTGTGTCTGGGGGTGACTACAGGCCTTCTGTTGTATTTCATGAACACGTGTACATGTCTAGACAACAGTGGTTGTAGCATTTCTTTCACATGACCCATCAATTTAGACAATTGTGTCTGGGTAAGAATCATCTAATAATTATTTAATATTTGATACAACATTTTTCTGGACACTTTTTTTTATTTTTTATATTGCTACTATGCAGGTAACCATTTCACTTTAACGTTTGCATCTTCTGTATCCTGTGCCTGTGACAAATAAACATAGATTTTATTTGATATTATCAGGGATCAAGGTAAGACCCAGATACAGACACGTTGAAAAAACAATGGTTTAATAGTCCAAGGGGCAGGCAAGAGACAGGTCAAGGCAGGCAGGGGTCAGTAATACAGAGACGGGGCAAAGGTACAGGTCGGCAGGCAGGGTCAGGGTCAGGGGCAGGGTCAGGGTCAGGGTCAGGGTCAGGGTCAGGGTCAGGGGCTGGCAGAGTGGTCCGGCAAGCGAGTACAGAGACGGGACAGGCGAGGGTCAAAACCAGGAGAGCGAGAAAAAGAGAGGCTGGGAAAAAACAGGAGCTGACAGGACAAACGCTGGTAAGCTTGAACAAACAAGACGAACTTGCAACAGACAAACAGAGAACACATATATAAATACACAGGGGATAATGGGGAAGATGGGCGACACCTGGAGGGGGTGGAGACAATCACAAAGACAGGTGAAACAGATCAGGGCGTGACAGATATAGTATGTGTATAACAAATGTCGTCTGGAGAAGGAGAAGAGGACCAAAATGCAGCGTGGTAAGTGTTCATGATAATAATTTAATCAAAACTGAACACTACACAAAATAGCAATGAGGAAAAAAGGAAAACGAAACAGTTCTGCAAGGTGACATACACTAAACAGAAAACAATCACCCACAACTCAAAGTGGGAAAACAGGCTACCAAAATATGGTTCTCAATCAGAGACAACGATAGACAGCTGCCTCTGATTGAGAACCACACCCGGCCAAACACAAAGAAATAGACAACATAGAACACCAGACATAGAATGCCCACCCAAACTCACGCCCTGACCAACCAAAATAGAGACATAAAAAGGATCTCTACGGTCAGGGCGTGACAATGTGTTTACAAGAGATGGTAATGTGAAGAACAACAAGACAGATGAGGATATATGCCAAGGACTAGATAACGTTTTTTTTTTGTTACTACTTTCACCATTTTTTGTCTTGAAATTTTTGCTTGTTTACTATACTACCTTACTCACTCTGTTTAGCACATGGCCACACATGCGAATCCTTAAAGAGATGGGTGGGGCTAAGGCTTAAGAGGGTGTAAACGATGCTGAATGGTTGGAGACAAATATGAGCTCTCCAGTAGATGTTCCAAATCATTCAAGGGCCATTTTCTCAAAAGTGAGCTTACAAGTTTATCAACTTTCAAAGCAGAATTACTTTCCCATTGTTCCTCAACTGTAGTTTATTATATACCATTTTGTAGCTCTGAGTCTCTACTTTAATCCAATGTAAAAAGAAAAACACACAATTTGAAATGTTACTACATAAGGCAGAATCGAGCCGGTCACATATTGAAGAGGTGATATAGATGACTGAAGGGCAGTGATGGAAAAAGTACCCAGTTTTCATACATGAGTAAAAGTAAAGATACCTTACTAGAAAATGACTCAAGTTAAAGTGAAAGTCGCCCAGTAAACTATTACTTGGGTAAAAGTCTAACAGTATTTGGTTTTAAATGTACTTAAGTATCAAAAGTAAATGTATAAATCATTTAAAATGTCCTATATTAAGCAAACCAGACAACATGATTTTATTTATATTTTTTTATTTACAGATATCCAGGGTTCAACAAACGGAGTGTTTGTGTTTAGTGAGTCCGCCAGATCAGAGGCAGTAGGGATGACCAGGGATGTTCTCTGTTTAGTGAGTCCTCCAGATCAGAGGCTAGAAGGGATGGCCAGGGATGTTCTCTGTTTAGTGAGTCCTCCAGGTCAGAGGCTAGAAGGGATGACCAGGGATGTTCTCTGTTTAGTGAGTCCAGTGAGTAATGCCAGATCAGAGCAGTAGGGATGACCAAGGATGTTCTCTGTTTGAGTGAGTCCGTCCAGAAATTCAGAAGGCAGTAGGGATGACCAGAGATGTTACCTGTTTAGTGAGTCTCCAGATCAGAGGCAGTAGGGATGACCAGGGAGGTTTTCTGTTTAGTGAGTCCTCCAGATCAGAGGCAGTAGGGATGACCAGGGATGTTCTCTTGTTTAGTGAGTCCTTCCAATCAGAAGCGTGTCGTC
>NW_019951091.1:0-6654 GCF_002910315.2 Salvelinus sp. IW2-2015 | reverse complement strand
TTAGCGAATTTATATTATGTTTAAAAAAATCCCCCCACACTGTATGCCAACATTCCATTCAATACATTATATAACATATATATAATCGTTAAACTAACAATCACACATACATAAAAGCTAGACATCAGGAGAATTGAAAATGCAAAATTTAGCAGTATATATTTTTATATGTTGAGCAAAAAAAACAAATTAACCATGGCAAAACACATAGAATGCCAAGTATAATTGCTTTAAAACAGCAAAATGTTCTCTTAGCTCCATGCAGAATATGTCAATTGCATAAAATTCTCTTTAAAACTGCAACATTTCCTCTCAACTGCATGGCAAAATGTGAAGAAGTGCAGAAAATTTGCTTTACAACTGCAAAACTCACAGCCCTATGGAGAAATTTGAGAAAATGTTCTCTAAAATTCAGGTGCACTGACTGGCCTGCCACGCCCACCATCTAAGCCCCTTTTTGATCCAGAAAAAAAAACACAGCTTTCCAAGGAAACATATTCCCAGTTGTCTTGAACGCACCAACTCACATGGCTGCTAGCACCATCATGAAAAGGGGCATGACATTAGCGAAGCCCTACAGTTTTTCTAAGTAGGGAGAATGCTTAGGAGCAGGCAATGTTGAAAAGTAAGACACATTGGCCCACCGATTTTGCTGTGAGCCAATGTGGTAACAAATATAACCACGGGTTGTTTTCCCCCAAGGAGGGCAGGGCCACGACATTCTATCATAGGGAGAGTTTGTTTTGCATGGCCCGGGGTATAAACTCCGGCTACCCGGCGCAACGGGCCATGTAAAACGAACTCGCCCATACTGACTGGGAGTATGGCTGCCATTTTCAGACCATTCTGGAACTTAAGGTTTGACATATCTCCTCTAGCAATTTAATAGGATCTCTATGGATGTCACTTAGTTACATAAGTATTTATTATTATTGGCAGTGAAGTGTGAAAAGGTAGATAGCTAAACATATTTTATTCCATACGTCGATGCCCTGGCTGATAGAGATCAACGCCAGCCCCGCCATGGGCACCTCTACAGCAGTGACAACACGTCTGTGTGTGGCCGTGCAGGGGGACACTCCCTGGGTGGACCTGGACCTCTGGCTGGACCGAGGGGTACACACTGGGGGCTTTCAGTTTATATACAAACAGGTGAGATGTGTGCATTTTAGTGAGGAAAGGGTCGTTTTAATGCATTTATTAATGTCATTTGTTTTCGCAGGGTTTATAGGTGCTTTCAAGATTGAGAACTAGGGAAAAAAACGAGGTCATGACGTCAGCGATCTTCAGGTCAGAAAGTCGGAGTTCTAGAAAGATGCCAGTTTAAAACTTGGAATTCCGAGTTGGATGACTGTTCAAAACGATTTTTCAGAGTCTTCAGAGTCTGAGTTCCCAGTTGTTTTGAACGTGGCATATATACTCGCGGCCCACGTGACTCTGGGGAGAGTTGTGACACACTGATCTGGGAAGAAGGCCGTTTGTTAATGCAATATTCAGAAATTGTGCGACAGGTTTGATTGATTCTCTCAAATGTTTTTTTTCTTCCTCTGGGATTGAGACCTCTTGTTGTTTGGATTTGAAAATCCAACCTTTGTAATGGAAGGGGTCGGCACTCAAAACAAATTGTATTTGCCAAACGCGCCGAGTACAACAGGTGTAGACATTACAGTGAAATGCTTACTTACAAGCCCTTAACGAACAATGCAGTTAAGATAAATACGTGTATTTTTAGAAATAATTAAAGAGCAACAATAAAATAACAGTAGCAAGGCTCCCAAGTGGCGCAGTGGTCTAAGACACTGCATCTCAGTGCAAGAGGTGTCACTGCAGTACCTGGTTTGAATCCAGGCTACATCACATCCAGCATTGATTGGGAGTCCCATAGGGCGTCACACAATTGGCCCAGAGTTGTTCTAGTTTGGCCGGTGTAGGCCGTCATTGAAAATAAGATTTTGTTCTTAACTGACTTGCCAAGTTAATTAAATTAAGGTTAAATAAATCAAATAAAAAATATATATACAGGGGGTACCGGTACAGAGTCAATGTGCGGGGGCACAGGTTAGGTGAGGTAAATATGTACATAGAGGTAAAGTGACTATGCATAGATAATAAACAAAGAGTGGCAGCAGCTTAAAATGGGGATGGGGGGAGTCAATGCAAATAGTCTGGGTAGCCATTTGATTAGCTGTTCAGGAGTCTTATGGCTTGGAGGGAGAAGATGTTAAGAAGCCTTTTGGACCTAGACTTGGTGCTCCAGTACCCTTTTGCCGTGCGGTAGCAGAGAGAACAGTCTATGACTAGGGTGGCCGGAGTCTGGCAATTTTTAGGGCCTTCCTCTGACATCGCCTGGTATAGAGGTCCTGGATGGCAGGAAGCTTGGCCCCRGTGATGTACTGGGACATACTCACTACCCTCTGTAGTGCCTTGCAGTCAAAGTCCGAGCAGTTGCCATACCAGGCAGTGATTCAACCAGTCAGGATGCTCTCGATGGTGCAGCTGTAGAACCTTTTGAGGATCTGAGGACCCATGCCAAATCTTTTCAGTCTCCTGAGGGGGAATAGTCATCGTTGTGACCTCTTCACGACTGTCTTGGTGTGTTTGGGCCATGTGGACACCAAAGAACTTGAAGATCTCAACCTGCTCCCCTGCAGCCCCGTCGATGAGAATGGGGGCGTGCTCGGTCCTCCTTTTCCTGTAGTCCATGATCATCTCCTTTGTCTTGATCACGTTGAGGGAGAGGTTGTCATCCTGGCACTACACTGCCAGGTCTCTGACCTCATCTCTATAGGCTGTCTCATCATTGTCGGTGATCAGGCCTACCACTGTTGTGTCGTCTGCAAACTTAATGATGGTGTTGGAGTCGCGCTTGGCCGTGCAGTCATGGATGGACAGGGAGTAAAGGAGGGGTCTGAGCACGCACCCCTGAGGGGCCCACGTGTTGAGGATCAGCGTGGCAGATGTGTTGTTACCTACCCTTACCACCTGGGGGGCGGGCCGTCAGGAAGTCCAGGATCCATTTGCAGAGGGAGGTGTTTAGTCCCAGAGTCCCTAGCTTAGTGATGAGCTTTGAGAGCACTATGGTGTTGAACTCTGAGCTGTAGTCAATGAATAGCATTCTCACGTAGGTGTTCCTTTTGTCCAGGTGGGAAAGGGCAGTGTGGAGTGCAATAGAGATTGCGTGATCTGTTGGGGTGGTACGAAAATTGGAGTGGGTCTAGTGTTTCTGGGATAATGGTGTTGATGTGAGCCATGACCAGCCTTTTAAAGCACTTCATGGCTACAGATGTGAGTGCTACAGGTCGGTAGTCATGTAGGCAGGTTACCTTGGTGTTCTTGGGCACTGGGACTATGGTGGTCTGCTTGAAACATGTTGGTATTACAGACTCGGTCAGGGACAGGTTGAAAATGTAAGTGAAGACTTGCCAGTTGGTCAGCGCATGCTTGGAGTACATGTCCTGGTAATCCGTCTGTGAATGTTGACCTGTTTAAAGATCTTACTCACATCGGCTACGGAGAGCGTGATCACACAGTCGTCCGGAACAGCTGGTGCTCTCATGCATGCATTCAGGGTTGCTTGCCTCAAAGCGAGCATAAAAGGCATTTAGCCCATCTGGTAGGCTCGTGTCACTGGGCAGCTAGCTCGTGGCTGTTCTTCCCTTTGTAGTACGTAATAGTTTTCAAGCCCTGCCACATCCGACGAGCGTCAGAGCCGGTGTAGTAGGATTCAATCTTAGTCCTGTATTGACGCTTTGCCTGTTTGATGGTTCGGTGGAGGGCATAGCGGATTTCTTAGAAGCATCCAGATTAGTGCTCCTCTCCGTGAAAGCGGCAGCTCTAGCTTTTAGCTCAGTGCGGATGTTGCCTGTAATTCACAGCTTCTGGTTGTGATATGTACGTACGGTCACTGTCTCACGTAGGATGAACTTCATCGATTACTTATTTGATGAAGCCTGTGATCTCATGTGGTGTACTCCTCAATCCATCGAAGAATCCCGGAGACATATCCGGTCTTGCTAGCAAAACAGTTCTTGTAGTTAGCATCTGCCGTTCAGCATACCAACTTCATGTAAGCGATCACTGTTACTACCGGCTTTAGTTTTGCGTGTAAGCAGAATCAGGAGGATATAGTTAAATGGTCAGATTGCACATTTGGAGGACGAGGAGAGCTGTGTACCATCTTGTGATGTTTTATGGAAGTAAAGTGGTCTAGGTTTTTTCCCTCTGTGGCACATGTATAACATTCTGGTAGAACTTAGATAAAAAGGATTAAGTTAAAGACTTGGTGATACCATATATCATATCTCCAACAGCGAGTCAAGTAACTGAAAAGCCCGTGTGTGCCCGGAGTGTGTGTAACCCGCTCGCGTGAGAACACCGACGAAGCAACCAAGTAAAAGCACAACTCCACATTCATTATCGACACAATGGTGTGCCGACACCAAAATCACATCCAGACTCTGACTCAGAGAGGACTTTGAAGTTCGTCCAGTGGGGTTAGCCAGAACTACCTCTGCCCTGAAAGAGGTTATGACAGAGGTCTCTCTTCTCTCTGTCTTAGGCAACAGGGAGTGCCTCAGGATGTGGGGGTCAACCTCCTTGTTGAGGGCTCTCAGGATAAAATGGCCCGCCGTCATCCTAAAAAAAATCCAATTCCCAGAGTCCGAGCCAGACGCATACCGAAAGCAAGGACAACGAGGCTGTGGCAGAGAAGACCAAAGCCGCCTCTCTAGAGTGCCTGAAGCTGCTGGCAGAGAGTCCTGAGGTTCAGCGCCACCCTAGGCTTGTCAACTCCCTCCATCTGGCCACCCAGTCCCATACCATGACTGCTGGTATAGAAGGCCCCGGTCCCGTCTATACAATGGCCCCAGAGTTATAAGGCCCCCGCTGCCCCTGATAGTTACAAACCTTCCTCCTTGGAGGTCAATCAACCTTCAAGACCCAGGACAAGGACCCCCTGCCACCTGCTGTGCCCACTCCCTGTACCCCAGCTGGATAGTGCCAAACATCTCCAGCACAAGAACCTCACCCATAGGGATCAGGGACCATATGGTATGAGGGAACTTACAAGAGCTCCTACGGGGGGTATGGACACTGTTGCTTAATTTTAAGCAGTTTTTTGCACTCACCAGTTAGGCCTACCTCAATATAAGAAAGTCAGATTGAATCCACTTAGCTAGATTGTTTAGCATTTCTGTATACATACTGTCATTTAGATAACAGTTGTTATGCTTGCTACAGTGAGCCTTTTCCGAACTGCTGGACGCTGCTGCGCTTGCGTCAAACCGCTGGACGTCACAGTTCTACTACAGGACTCGCGTGCGTCCCACGTGGAACTCGCGCGAGCTGATCTTCTTTATTTCCAGAAAAGATGGCAAGCTAGTCCGGTGCGGTCGGGAGCACGGTGCGTCGAGGCCCTAGCCAAAGCACGTAGCGTAAGATTCAGGAACATCTTGGCATGGTCTGTAAGGGAAAATAACGTGTTGTGGTAATCGGCCACACTACTACCCATATCACGCCAGCTCATGCGTCCGAGCATGAACTGAATAAGTAGCACCCGGGTAGGCGTAGCAGGAGTAGTCTCCGGCCTTAGCTCGTAGCGAGCTATCTTGGCTGTAACCCACCACAATAGCGCAGGTGAGAGACCTCAGCACAACATGACCATCGTATAGTGGCGAAAATACAGTGCTATCAGCCAAGCAGCGCCAACACATCACTGTAGATAAGTTGGCACGCAGAAGACGTGATGGGTAAAATATAAAGTTTAGTGATCCATAGCTTCTCGTATACCTAATTTCACCCACTTCACTGCCCGCAGATACCGATGAACGAGTTATTTAATACCGACTTATGATAAACTTAACTAACACCCAAGTATTTCGACGCATGTACTTACTCGCCGATTAGGATTTCACTCCTAGAGTCAAACTGCCCAATCGTATATACGTTAGGAAGAGCGCAAGTAAGCTAGCCATATTGTACTATTATAGCTTCTCGTGTCCAGAGAAATGATGAACAAGGAGATATTTCGCAGATCGACATGTGCGTGCGTTGGCTGACTTGCTAAAATCACAATGGTCCGCCACCATCCACTGTTATTTGAGCTCCGCTAGAATCATTAGATGAATCTTGCTGCAGTCAGCTCATTACGTCATCAGATGTCATATTTTGGATCGGCGCAACTGTAGTGGGCTGCGGATGCTGCTAACCGCGGTAAGTGTTTTCTGACGGACCCTCACTGAAAGATTAAAAAAAAGTAGCCCCTCACTGGATCCTCCAATCTTAACTATAGCCTAGCAAGCTCGACAAGGCTTGTACATGAAATGGGAGCTAGCACATTGGATCAAGTCAGCAGATCACCCCACAAGCACTTCTCTTGCCATGAAATTTTTTATGGGCCGATGAGGACATTGAGTTGGAAAAAATTTCATATTTTGCTGACTCTAGATCCCATACTACCAAATATTCCAACAACTCCGTATATGTCCTACCATTTAAGTATTTAGCAGACAATTTCAGCACATGGAATCCGTAACACAGCTGGAGTCTTTATCAACACAACCAAATTAATGTAGCTATTGCTAAAGACTCTTCAAAACAGCTGACTATCCTCCCCAGCATACCCAGCCCCGTGCCTGTCTCATACGGCTCGCGCCA
>NW_019951090.1:0-6654 GCF_002910315.2 Salvelinus sp. IW2-2015 | reverse complement strand
TTAAAGCCTTCTAATTTAGGCCTAGTCTAGATTAAAGCCTTCTAATTTAGGCCTAGTCTAGGTTAAGGCCTTCTTGTGAATAAAGCCAGTTTGTTATTTAGGAATATTTATTTCTGAAGAAACATAACTTGAATATTTAGCAGACATCACTTCCTGCTTATATTCAGTCAACCCATATATCTTAAGAATATCATGGAACATAATTGAACATTTTCATTTCTCCATGCTTGTCTCAGAGCAGTGAAACGGTGCTGATATAGACGGCCACAGTGGGAAGGCGATATATAACCATATTTTGGAGATTATTACGTTAAAAAAATTAAATAAAACACAGTGAGTGATTGTAATCTGAATAAAGGCTAAAATAATATTTATAAAGTCCAAAATTCAGCCCTGCTAATAGCCATAATGACGCTGTACAACGTGACCATGTGTGTTTTGAAATAGGATTTAATCAGTAAGCAACAATTAATTCCAATATTTCTGTGATTCAGTGATATTTATTCCCATAATAATTTGTTATGGATCCATAACGAAATCAACATCTGCATTTAGAAAGAGTATTTTAATAATTATTTTATTAACGAAAGCAGTATATGCGTTTACATTTGGATAATAAAGCATTCTGAAGATTTAAGCCACCTGCATTTGTTTATTAGGCTACTGTGCAGTCTGACAATTAAACATAGCCTACAGTACATACTGTAGTAAACATGGGAAAGTGCCTAATTCCTTACATAAGGGAGAGCAGGCCATGTCTGTGACCTCAAGTACCTTCAATAATGGCTGTACTAGAGAATGCGGGACCGCGGGAGACCAGGGTTCAATTCCCCGGTGGGGAGAAAGGAGTAGGCTGTCATTGTAAATAAGAATTTGTTCTTAACTGATTCCATATGTGTTATAGATTTGATATCTTCACTATTATTCTACAATGTAGAAAATAGTAGAAAATAAAGAATAATCCTGGAATGAGTGAGTGTGTCCAAACTTTTAATTTGTACTTAATTAATTTGATTAATATTATGGTGTTTCTATTCCAAGAAAACTAAAAACCTTCTGGGTATGTAGATTTTAGGCAAAACATTTTTTTTTTAAAGGGCCGGATCCTTAAGAGGTTCTAAACAAAGTGATTATTAATTAATTAATTCATTAATTCATTTAGAATTATATAAAAGCCCCTTAGGATCTGTGAGAATATCTAACGGAAAATGCCCTTCGGATATTAATATAGAATCCTCCAATCCTCTGAATGTAATTATTTGCGGAGAGTCACGTCATTGGGAAAAAATATATTTTTTAGATATACTGTAGGCCTACCATAGGCAAAATGTAGTATTGGTTACACTACATTTACGGTGTGTAAATGTTATACCCCTTCGATATTAGATTAGAATCCTCCGGTCCTCTTATGATGTAGTCTACTCTCGACCGTCATGTTGTACAGCGCCATATTTTACATTCCATCCTGACGGAAACCTTGAGGGTTTCTGTTTTCTCGGAATAGAAACACCATAATATTAATCAAATTAATCAAGCCACATTTCTTAAAATCAATCTCATGTACTATGTTATTATAAAAAACATTATTAACATTTTAGAGTGGCCTTTTATTGTCCCCAGCACAAGGTGCACTTGTGTAATGATCATGCTGTTTAATCAGCTTCTTGATATGCCGCACCTGTCAGGTGAATGGATTATCTTGGCAAAGGAGAAATGCTCACTAACAGGGATATAAACTAATTTGTGCAACAACATTTGAGAGAAATAAGCTTTTTTTTATGCGTATGGAACATTTCTGGGATCATTTCATGGGACCAACACTTTCCATGTGGCGTAGATATTTTTCTTCAGTGTAAAAAGAAGATGGAGACCAAGCTATAGGAAGTAAAAAAGCTATATGACTCCGGTAGCGCTAGCTAACAATACCTAGGACTAAAATAGATACTTGGAGTCAAAGTAATGATATAATACTGGAACAAAATAATATTGTGATTTGTAACTTTATATAAAAAAAAATAATCCCCCCTATCTCTACAGTTAATAAGTCCTGATAGAAAATAGATGCTGTTTTTGCCATTTTGAATGAATGGATGTTTTTGAAGTTTATTTTATTCATTACCAGCAGCACAGTGTTCACCCCACATTGAATTAGGCCCCAACTAAATCCAACAGGTGCATTTTGTTCTTAACTGACTTGCCTAGTTAAATAAATCAAATAAAATGTCTGGCTTTTTTATCAGTAAATGGATTGAATAAAACATATATATTTTTTTAAATTCAGGTTTCCCCCCCAAGTCGCAGCAAAGTGATGTTTGATGCCATTCAAAAGGTGTCTAGTCAGTCTGTTCATCAGACACTGTGAGGATGGTACTGTCTGTTTCACAGGTGTTATGTCGGTTGTCATCTGAACGACGGTGTCGTGGGAACTGAACGGTGTTTTTAGGAAGGAGAAGATGCTCAGACAGAAAAATGGGGCCAACTATTCTTGGTTTAGTCGACATGGATTCAATCGATCAGAAGCACAAAGGCTCAAGCTAATCAAACGACAACCACCGTGAATGAGTTGAGACCAGCTTTATATGGTAGACCAGTCTATCAGATAGCATAGGTTGTAGGTAGACAATACAGAATACCATCAGCTTTATATGGTAGACCAGTATATTCAGATTAGCATAGGTTGTAGGTAGACAATGACAGAATACCATCAGCTTTATATGGTTAGACCAGTATATCAGATACAGGTTGTAGCGGTAGACATACAGAATATCAATGAGGTAAGGCTGTTTAAATAACTCAGATGGTATTGTAGTTAGACAATACAGAAATACCATGAGGTAAGGCTGTTATAACTTCAGATGGTATTGTAGTTAGATAATACAGAATACCATGAGTAAGGCTGTTAAATACTCAGATGATATTGTAGTTGAACATAGAAATCATGAGGGTAGGTTATTAAATAACTCAGAATGTATTGTAGTTTAGATAATACAGAATACCATGAGGTAAGGTTTTAAATACTCAAATGTATTGTAGTTAGATTAGATACGAATATCATGAGGTAAGGTTATTAATAACTCAGTGTATTGTAGTTAATTAAACAGAATACCATGAGGTAAGGTTGTTAAATAACTCAGATTGATTTGTATTGATAATACAGAATACCATGAGGGTAAGGTTATTAAATAACTCAGATGTATTGTAGTTAGATAAACAGAATACCATGAGGTAAGGTTGTTAAATAACTCAGATGTATTGTAGTTAGATCATACAGAATATCATGAGGTAAGGTTATTAAAATAACTCAGATGGTATTGTATGTTATGAAATACAGAATATCATGAGTAAGGTTATTAAATAACTCAGATGATATTGTAGTTAGACAAGTCTCACAGAATTCACAGGTAAGGTTATTAAATAACTCAGATGTATTGTTTAGATATACTAAATCATGAGTAGTTATTACATACTCAGATATATTGCATCCTCTTGACTTCCCGTTGACTTCAATTGACTTCCCGTTGACCTCCCGTTGATGAGTATCTTGTTGTTTTTCAGGAAAACTGACCATTGAAGAATCCCTTGGAAGAACTTGTACAGTGATGCTGTAGTTGAACGTTAGAATGGTCTGTATCTGCTGGTGGTTCCTGGAGCAAGTACAGGAACCTTTTATACCTCTATCTTTCTGTTCTGTGGCTCCAATATTCAAATGAATTCCAAATGATTCCAAATGATTCCAAATGTTCCAATGATTCCTCAAATGATTCAAATGTTTCCAAATGTTTCCCAATGTTTCCAAATGTTCCAATGATTCCAAATGTTTCAAATGATTCCAAATGATTCCAAATATTCAAATGAATTTTAAAATGATTCTAATATTGATTCTAATGATTCAGGTTGGTCCTACACTCTAGCCTACATGCAGTCTCATGAATTGGATTCATATCAACAGCTCTTTGACGATTTTGTTGACACTCATGTTATAAACTTGTAGACACTGTAATACTTCTCTGTAGACTGTTATGACACTAATACTGTCCTGGTAATGTTTATGACACTGGTTAATACTGTCCGTGTGGCCTGTTAGCCACTTAAGACTGTCGATGTAGACTGTAGACACTGTTGACAGTACTGTCATTCAGATCTTTTATGCCACTGTATACTGTCATGTAGACTGTTATGACACCGTGTAATACTGTCATGTTAGACGTTATGAACACTGTATGATACTATCCTGTAGACTTTCATGACACTGTGAATGCGTTGTCCTGTACTAGTTAATGATGCTTAACTGTGGCCTGCCTAGCTGATCAGACCTCGTCCTTAGAAGCTATTATTCATGGGTATCTGTCCGTTTCAGCTGTGTCTACAGTTACGTACAGTATTCCATACAACGGTATGAGGATCCTCCTAGTCTGGTCAGGGGTGGACTAGAACCAATCAAGTCTCTACTGCTCTCTTGATCTTGAATGTATCTTTCTCCGTTGTTAACTACCTGGTTCTCCAATCTCCTGTCCTAGAAATCTGTGGCAGGCTTTCGTTCCAGCCCTGCCATAAACAGCAACGATGATCAGGGAATCATGCCAGACTGACAATACCTTCATGTGATGTAGTTTTAAATCATTGAATAGTATTGGTTAGAATAAAAAGCCTGCCACCAGTATCTCCCAGAACCAGACTATCCGCCCTAGTGGTTTCAGCTTGATGATTTACACTGTGACTTCGTGATATTACAATGTTTGATGTGGGTTATTCGGAATTCTTCAAGCTTCTTCAGGAGCTTTTTTTGGGGGACATTCTTTGATGCAAGGTTTTGTCTGATAACGCATTTTTGATACTTCTGTCACAGACTCCAAAATGCAGAGTTAGCGGATACTGACACAATGAAGTTAATATACTGTACCTGTATATCTGTTTTAAGTCTTTATCTGTCCTCTGATTTGTAACGTTCTCCATTAAGACCACCCAGCTCTAATCTACAACAGAACAGGTAGTGTTTTTACATCCTTGGTTGTTACTAGGCTATACTCCTGTGTTGCCATTACCTATGCTCTGATCTCTACTAATCAACAGTAGTTAGTGCTTTTACATCCTTGGTTTGTTAAGGGGTTCTACTGTCCATTACCAGCTCTAATCTACTAACAGACAGGTAGTGTTACATCCCTGTTGTTAAGGGTCTATACTTCCTGATACCAGTCTAATTATAACACAGGAAACAGGTAGTGTTACATCCTAGTTTGTTAAGGGGCTCTAGACTTCCGATACCAGCTCAATCTACTTACACAACAGATAGTGTTTACATCCTGGGTTTGTTAAGGGGTCTTATACTTGCCATTAAACATCAGCTCTAATCTACCTAACAGACATATAGTGTTTTTACATCTTGGTTGTAAGGGTCTATAGCTTCGTCTGAAACACAAGCTTCTATCTGCAAGTTTAACCGTTTCTCAATTTTTTTTTTAATGTGTCTGTTTTGAGTCATGAAAAATAAAACCGAACGTTTCCGTAATCAAGCGGTATTCAATTGTCATTGTTGAAGAGACGTTTCCATGTCCATTTCACATTCAATTGCGAATTAAGTTTCTTTGACCACTTTCTTTCCTGCATACAGTAGTCTAAACCCTTGCAGACAGTATCCTACCTTCAGACGGTGGTGCTACCCTTCAGACGGTAGTTTACCCTTCAGACGGTAGTCCCTACCCTTCAACGCGTAGTCTTACCCCTTCAGACGGTAGTCTACCCCTTCAGACGGTAGTCCTACCCCTTCAGACGGGTAGTTCTACCCTTCAGACGGTAGTCTCTCCCCCTTCAGACGGTAGTCTACCTCATTGACGGTAGTCTCCCCCCTTCAGACGGTAGTCTTACCCCTTCAGACGGTAGTCCTACCTTCAGCACGGTAGTCTACCCTCAGACGGTAAGTCTACCCCTTCAGACGGTAGTGCTCCCCTTCAGCCGGTAGTCTACCCCTTCAGCGGTAGTACTACCCCTTCAGACTGGTAGTCTACCCTTCAGACGGTAGACTGCCCCCTTCAAGGCGGTATGATGCCCCTTCAGCGGTAGGGCACATGTTAATCTGAACTATGACCTGTCAACTGCATAAGAATGTTAAGCGCTCCCGTAATTATCGCTCAATATTATTACAAAGAGAAATTGTTTTGACAAGGGGGCAGGCCTGTTGGAAAGGTGGCATCCTATACGGTGCATGTTAAAAGTCTCACTGGCTCTTCAGTAAGGCATTTACTGCATTGTTTGTCAATGGGATTGCATGGCTGTGTTGATCGATTTTATCACACCTGTCAGCAACCGGGTGTGTCTGAAAATTCGCCGTCCACTAATTTTGAAGGGGTGTCCACATACTTTTTGGAACATGTAGTGCTACGCAGCTTCCTGCCATCCAGGACTCTCTACCAGCGGCGTCAAGGAAGGCACCTAAAATCGTCAGACTCCAGCCACTCTGTACCGGTACGCCGTGTAAATAGTTCTCCACAATTGACTCTGTACGCGGTACCCCCTGTTAATGGTCCTCCATTGATCTGTACCGTACCACCCTGGTATATAGCCTCCACTATTGACTCTGTTAGGCCCGCCCGCGCCCCCGCCCCGGCCGTAACACCCTGTATATAGCTCACATTGTCTTGTACCGTTAACACCCTTGTA
>NW_019951089.1:7674-8946 GCF_002910315.2 Salvelinus sp. IW2-2015 | reverse complement strand
TAGATACTGTAGCCTACTCCCCCCAGCCTGAGGGGACAACAGTCACTGTCCTGGGGGGGGGGGGGACTAGACTCCCCCCTCAGGGTTACTAGATACTGTAGCCTACTCCCCCAGCCTGAGGGAACAACAGAACCTGAGAAGCCACACAGGGGGTGTCAAGTTAACGTTTGCAGTTTTCTCATTTTGACCTTGGTTCCATGTTACTGGGGCACCTGTTTATGAGGCTCAGTAGAAAGTAGGGGTGAAACGGTTCACCAAACCAACGGTTCGGGACGCACTGCAGTTTTTTGGGGATCACGTTTCGGTACAGCAAGAAAATGAAATGCCAACAGTTACTGTCGCTAATTTACGTTTATTTAAGACAATCCTACGTGTTGTTTTCCCTGATTACATATACGATCATGAGTCATATAACGCCGTATGAGAAAACTATCAGGAGTAACATGTTCTACTTCCTTAAATATTAAAAAAACGATTAAATTGTCCAACAACACTCAAATAAAGTACAATATGCGTGTGAAATCATAAAGTAAACATGGCTCGTATATTACATAGACCTGTGATATAATGTTTCCTTACTAAGATACAAATATAAACACCGTCATAAATGGGGCGTGTCTGTAGAGCGGTACTTGTCATTTTCTACTCCGGAGTAATGTGATTGGCTGTTACTGTTTAGTCGCTCTCCGTAGCCCTGGAGCTCCATCCATCTGTAGTCAGCACAACCCAGGGTGCATTGGGTCAAATCACTTGATAACTGTGGCTTTAGTTTGTTTATAGTGAGCGGGTACTACCTGTCCGCAGAAACGGGTGCGAGAGGACAAAGTTAATAGCGTGGCCCGAGCACGTTCACCAGGTGCTGAAACACCGTATTCTACTCAACCACCGGGAAAGGGCACATATCCGCAGCTATAAAACACACCTACTGCTCTCGTAATGTCTTTGTCCCGGTCAGAATCAGCTGCAAAGGGCTGCTTGAATGCAGAGGGGGACAAAGTCTGTTTTTTTGCGTTTCTGTCTTTCTCCGGTGGGAATAGTGGGGTGATGTCAGCGGAAACGTGTCAACATGTCTGAGGTGATGTCTGCTGCATAAACTATTCTGCTTGAGTCGTGGAGACATACTCTCTCTGTCCATCACCGCTGTAATCTACTGAGAAGACAAAACGTTCCCAAACCGGAGATTTAAATCGATGACGGAGAATATTCCAGGTTTATCAGCCCCACCGCCGGTCCTCCTACAGAACTAGTTTCCAGGTTTATCAACCCCACCGC
>NW_019951089.1:0-6654 GCF_002910315.2 Salvelinus sp. IW2-2015 | reverse complement strand
GCTGGTCCTCGACAACTAGGTTTCCAGGGTTTATCAACCCCACCGACTGGTCCTCCTAACAGAAACTAGTTTCCAAGGGATTTATTACAGCAACACCACATCCGCTGCTCACTCCTACAGAAGATGAGTCTTCCAGGGATTTTATCACCCCACCGCGGTCAACCTCCTACAGAATCTAGTTTCCATGAGCTATTAAATCAACCCCAACTCGCTGGTCCTCTACGTGAACTAGTTAGGTTCGCATGGTCTATCATCACCCCACCGCTGACTCCTCCTATTCAATGTCACAACTAGTTCTCTTCAGTTTATCATTTCCAAAATCACTCACCGTCGGTCCTCCTACAGAAACTATTGTTTCCAGGTATTAACTAATCCACCATTACGCTGTCCTCCTACAGAACTAGTTCTCCAGGTTTACTAGCCAACCCCAACCCGCTGGTCCTCCTACAGAACCTATGTTTTTTCTGTATCTCAGGCTTCTATCAACCCCACCGCTGGTCCTCCTACAGAACTAGTTCTCCAGTTTATCACCCCAGCCGCCGGTCCTCCTACAGAACTAGTTCCCCACATCAGTTTATTATCAACCTCCACCCCGTCCTCCTACCAGAACCTAGTTACAGGTGCGTCTACAACCAACAACAGTTTGAAATGCGTCAGTTAAGATTTGAATTTGAATTCCTACCTGCTGTAGTTGGTTCTAAGGGAAAAGCCTGAAAATGTTTTTTCCAGCTCAATTTAACTCACCCAGGATACAACGACAGGGCAGCATAGCCTATAGGCCCGTGTTTGATGTACTCATTCAGGTTCACAGTAGTGAACTTGAACCGAACAAATACAGATACTCCCCCCCAGAACCAGTACACCCCGTGGAAGTGTAGAGAAGAGAGGGAGAGAGAGAGGAGAGAAAATAAGGAGACAGATCGGCTGAGACAGCAGATCTGTGTTCGTGGTGTGGTTGTCGTAGCTCTGGTGTCACAAATCTATACCTCACCGCTGGCACGGTACGCAGAAAGAGAAGACAAAGGTCAAATTTCACAGCTAGAGTACGAAACTCTCAAAACAAACCCGGTATTGGATACAGGGTCAATAAGATGTCACCGCTGTGTCTACGTTAGTCAGCGGACCCATGCGCCCGCTGAGTTAGCCTGAGTGGCAGCATCAATTTGCTAGCGGAGCCACCACATCACAGTTGTATTAGAGTGTCTGTCTGTCTTACACCCTTAGTGAGAGGATTAAGAAGCCAGGGCCATGGCAGCGCACTGAGAAGCTTACTCACCAGGAAACCTATTGATCACCATTGCGCTCCTGGGCTTAGCAGGGAGATACAGTTCGTGATAATACTGAGAGAGATAAGGGCATGGATAACGAGAGGAGATACAGTCAGTGGGATTATTATTTGAAGAGCAGGGATAGTTAGGGGTTACTGAGACAAGGATAGTCAGTGGATATTATTTCTGAAGGCAGGGAGGATAACAGTTCAGTGGGATATTATTATTGAAGGCAGACATCATGTCTACAATAACAGCGGTGACTCTCATGTCTACAATACAGAAGGGACGTCTCTTTCATGTCATATAATTACAACGGACAGGGGGACGTTCTATCAGGTCTACAATACAGGGGGACGTTTCTCATCAGTCTACAATACAGGGACGTCTCATTCATGTCTACAATACAGGGGACGTCTCATGTCTACAATACAGGGACGTCTCATGTCTTACAATACCAGGGGGACGTCTCATGTCTACAATACAGGGCGACGTCTCATGTCTACAATACGGGGACGTCTCATATGTCACAATACAAGGGACGTCTCATGTCGACAAAACAGGGGACGTCTCATGTCTACCAATACAGTGGGGACGTCTCATCATGTCTACAATACAGGGGGACGGTCATCATGTCGTACCAATACAACTGGACGTCTCATCATGTCTACAATACAAAGGGGACGTCCTCATGTCTACAATACAGGGGGGACGTCTCATCATGTCTACAATACAGAGGGGACGTCTCATGTCGATATACAGGGGACGTGCTCATGTCTACAATACCAGGGTGACGTCGCATGGTCTACAACATGGTGGACGTCTCATGTCGACAATTACAGGGGGACGTCTCATGGTCTTAGCATTGACAGTGGAGCGTCTTCATGTCTAACCAATACAGTTGGCACGTCTCATGTCTAACAATACAGGAGGACGTTCTCATCCATGTCTTACAATACAGGGGACGTCTCCATTTACATGTCTACCAATAACAGGTGGGAAGTCTCAGTCACAATACAGGGCGTCTCATGTCTATAATTACAGGGAGAGTCGGCATGTCTACAAATACAGGGGGGACGTCTCATGTCTACAATACAAGGTGATGTCTTCGATCATGTCTACAAATACAGGGGAGACGTCTCATCATGTCTACAATACAGAAAGGGACGTCTTCATGTCTAACATTACAGGGGGATGTCTGCATCATGGTCTATAATACAGGGGACGTCTCAATCATGTCTATAATCCAGACGGGGACGTCTCATCATGTCTATAATTACAGGGAGTCTCATCAATGTCTACATACAGTGGGGACGTCTCATCAGTCTATAATTAACAGTGGGACGTCTCCATGTCTATAAAAACAGGGGGAATCTCATTCAATTGTCTATAAACATTCTTGGACGTCTTCATCATGTCTACAATACAGACACGGGACCGTACTTCATCATGTTATAATACAGTTAGGGACGTCTCATGTCATTATAATTACAGGGGGACATCTCATCAGTTCTATATACAATTTGGACTTCTCATGCATGTCTACAATACAGGGGGACATCTCATCATGTCTATAATTTACCATTATGGACGTCTTCAGTTCTACAATACAGAGGGGACGTCTCATTTCATGTCTATAATACAGGGGGACGTCTCATCATGCCTATAATACAGGGGACGTCTCATCATTCTAAACATTACAGGGGACGTCTCAACTGTCTATAATACAGTGGGGAGCGTGTCTCATCATGTTTATAATACAGGGGACGTCTCATCATGTCTTATAATACATTTGGACGTCTCATCATGTCTACAATACAGGGGGACGTCTCACAGGTCTACATTTACAGGGACGTCTATCAGTTATAATACAGTTGGACGTCTCATCATGTCTAAAAACCCCCCAATTACAGGGGGAGGGAGCGTATCATCATGTCTAGAATCAGGGGGGAGCTCATCATGTCTACAATACAATGGGACGTCTCCATCATGTTCTATAAACAGGGGACGTCTCATCATGTCCTATAATACAGGGGGACGCTCTCATCATGTCATATAATAGCAGGGGGACGTCTCATCATGTCTTACAATACAGGGGGAACGTGCTCATTCATGTCTATAATACAGGGGGACGTCTCATCATGTCGTATAATACAGGGGACGGTTCTCATCATGTCTATAATACAGCGGGGACGTCTCAGCATGTCTATTAATACAGTCGGACGCGTCTTCATCATGTCTACAATACAGGGGGACGTTCATCATTGTCTATAATTACAGGGTGGACGTCTCATCATGTCTATAATACAGCGGGATCTCATCATGGTATATAATACAGAGGGGACGTCTCAGTCTACAATACAGGGGGACGTCTCATCATGGTCTATATACAGGGGACGTACTCATCATGTCTATATACAGCAGGGGACGTCTCATCATGTCTACAATCAGGGGACGTCTCATCATGTCTACAATACAGGGGGAGCGTCTCATCATGTCTACAATACCAGGGGACGTCTCATCATGTCTACAAATACAGGAGGGACGTTCATGTCTACATTACATGGGGACGTCTGTTTGTCTTTTCATGTCTACAATACAGCCGGGAGACGTCCATCATGTCTACAATACAGGGGACGTTCTCATCATGTACTACAATACAGCGGACGTACTCATTTCTGTCTATAATTACAGAGGACGTCTCAATCATGTCTATAATACAGCGGGACGTCTCATCATGTTCTACAATACTAGGGGGACGTCTCATCATGTCTACAATACAGGGGGTTGTTGCTGTGCTACAGCAAATCCAAATTCCCTATCAGTTTAAAATCCCTCTTGATACTGTAAACAAACAATGTCATATCGAGCAGACTCAATAGATGATTTAATGTGTTCTCCTAAAACACATGATTAATATAAACTGGTCTTGTTCTGCCAAATCCTTTCATCTCGTCTGTTAATAATGTCTTGGATACGTCCCACTATGGCACCATATTTCCAATGGCCTTGGTCAACAGTAGTCCGACTACATAGGGCCCCTGTGTCAACAGTAGGTCCCCTACATACGGCCCTGGTCAACATAGTCCCCTACATAGGCCCTGGTCAACAGTATCCACTACAAAGGGAATAGGTGCCATTGCTAGTCCACTACATAGGGAAAGCGTGCCATTTAGCCCACTACATAGGGATAGTGGTGCCATTTAAGTTCACACATAGGGCATAGAGGTGCCATTTCGTTCCACTACAAGGAATAGGTGCCATTTTAGTCCACTTACATAGGAATAGTGGTGCCATTTAGTCCACTAAATGGAATAGGGTGCCATTTAGTCCACCTACATAGGAATAGGTGCCATTTTAGTCCACTACATAGAACGGAGGGTGCCATTTATCCACTACATAGGGAATAGGGTGCCATTGGGACCTTTGACAAGCAGGGCCCTCACTAGGAGCATGCAAAGAAGAGATTTCATTTCAGCGGTGATCATACAATTTACTGAAGGATGTATTGATCAGTAACAAGATATAAATTTCGAAAGATTATTGAGGTAAATCCCAGACATTTGACCCAAATCTTGTAAATCCCCCCCCCAAAAAACCAAGTGGGGATTAATGTGAATAAATACAGTGGTAGTGATGAACTAAGACAATCTGATTTTCTTTCTATCTAATCTACAGGGGCCTTTTTACCAGGGGGTTTTGTTCATTTATTTTTATTACTAAAATGAAAATAACAATCGCCCCGAAGAGAACAATGGAATAAGTCATTAAGTCAAAAACTGGCCAGAGTCCCCTATTCCACCAGGTTAAATACATGTTTTACTTCTGTGTGCAGATAATATTCCTCGATGGGAAATATGCTGTTCTAAGTGAAACGAGATCCCCTACGATACTGGTCTGAAGACTAGTCCCCCTACATACTGTCTGAAACTAGATCCCCTACATACTGGTCTGGAAACTAGAATCCCTACATAGCTGGTCTGAAACTAGATCCTTTACATACTGTCTAAACTAGATCCCCCTACATACTGGTCTGAAACTAGAATCCCCCAGCGGTGGGGCTGATAAACCTGGAAACTAGTTCTGTAGGAGGACCAGCGGTGGGGTTGATAAACCTGGAAACTAGTTCTGTAGGAGGACCGGCGGTGGGGTTGATAAACCTGGAAACTAGTTCTGTAGGAGGACCGGCGGTGGGGTTGATAAACCTGGAAACTAGTTCTGTAGGAGGACCAGCGGTGGGGTTGATAAACCTGGAATATTCTCCGTCATCGATTTAAATCTCCGGTTTGGGAACGTTTTGTTTTCTCAGTAGATTACAGCGGTGATGGACAGAGAGAGTATGTCTCCACGACTCAATCAGAATAGTTTATGCAGCAGACAACACCTCAGACATGTTGACACGTTTCCACTGACATCACCCCACTATTCCCACCGGAGAAAGACAGAAACGCAAAAACAACAGTCCTCCCGACTTTGTCCTCCCCTCTGCATTCAAGCAGCCCTTCGCAGCTGATTCTGACCGGGACAAAGACATTACGAGAGTAGTAGGTGTGTTTTAAAGCTGCGGACATGTGCCCTTTCCCGGTGGTTGAGTAGAATACGGTGTTTCAGCACCTGGTGAACGTGCTCGGGCCACGATATTAACTTTGTCCTCTCGCACCCGTTTCTGCGGACAGGTAGTACCCGCTCACTATAAACAAACTATAGCCAAAGTATTCAAATGATTTGGCCCAATGCACCCTGGGTTGTGCTGACTACAGATGGATGGAGCTCCAGGGCTACGGAGAGCTACTAAACAGTAACATCCAATCACATTACTCCGGAGTAGGAAATGACAAGTACCGCTCTACAGACACGCACCCTTTATGACGGTGTTTGTATTTGTATCTTAGTAAGGAAACATTATATCACAGGTCTATATAATGTACGAGCCATGTTTACTTTATGATTTCACACGCACATTGACCTTTATGTGAGTGTTGTTTGACAATTTAATCGTTTTTTTATATTTAAGGAAATAGAACATGTTATTCCTGATTTAGTTTTCTCATCCGGCGATATATGACTCATGATCGTATATGGAATCAGGGAAAACAACACGTAGGATTTTCTGAAATAAACGTAAATTAGCGTTGGTGAACCGTTTCACCCCTACTTTCTACTGAGCCTCATAAACAGGTGCCCCAGTAAAATGGCACCAAGGTCAAAATAAGAAAACTGTAAACGTTAACTTGACACCCCCTGTGTGGCTTCTCAGGTTCTGTTGTTCCCTCAGGCTGGGGGGAATAGGCTACAGTATCTACCAACCCTGAGGGGGGAGTCTAACCCCCCCCCAGGACAGTGACTGTTGTCCCCTCAGGCTGGGGGGAATAGGCTACAGTATCTA
>NW_019951088.1:0-6657 GCF_002910315.2 Salvelinus sp. IW2-2015 | reverse complement strand
CCACTAGCAGACCTTTGGAAACATCTACATTTAAAAATTCTAATAAAATCCATGTAATATAGTCTACACCTTCACGATAAATCCATGATTTATTCTTAGACAGGTCTAAAAACATGATATGAAGAAAATGTAGTCTATTTCAGAAGAACAAATAGCATACTCTGAGTTGTCCTTATGTCAGGCCCATGATCTGCTTTGCCTTATCGCTATGGGCTACACTCGTTCATTTAGCAGATAAGATTGGCTTAGAATTGCGTGGCATTATATTATAATTTATTTATTTTTTAAATTATTATTTATACTATGAAAGAATATTCCCCGATCTTGCAAGATGTCCTAAAACCACATTTCATCTTCTTTAAAAGGTTCCCAGAATGTTTCGTTATGGTTGTTGGAAAATAGTTATGATGAAACAATTCTTCAGACGTTACGAAGGATGTCAAAAACCATCCAGTGGTCGGAGGATTCTAGAATGTTTATTTTAGGCGTGCAAAAAATGTTCGCTCCCAGCAACACATTTTGTCTGTTCTTTCTAAGGTTACCAGAAGTTTCTTCTTAGTTTGGGAACATTGTTGCAACATGGCACAAGGAACGAGTTCCCCAAAACACCTTACAAACCTCCATTGTGCATCACAGATAACTGTTGTATCAGGCCTGCACAAAAGATCTTTATGTTGCAAGAATAGTTGACAGAAACAGCCTGCTTCGAGTCCTTTAAAGCTTCCAAGAACATGTCATTCGCTTGTGGCGAACAGTGTAGACTATGGTACAAGAAACAAACTATGCATTATCTATGCTGTATGCCATTCATACAATGATACAGATTATGCTGGCATACGGAAAATTCCGCCTTCACTTGCAAAAAAATCTACTACCGACTATTTTATCTTTTATTATCTTTATTGATTCCCCATTCAGAATCCCTCAATTTCTGTATCTTTTTAAAACAAGAAACAACATGCGTTAAAGAACGTGCAGAATTAACCGTATCTTTTCTTTCTCTTCTGTGCCCGGTAATTACCATACTACCACCGAAGTAACATGACGAAACAATGTGTAACATAAATGCTAAGCACTCGCGGTTCTTTTAGAATGCCTACCGACACAATTTATGAATATTAAAAATCAATCGCCCGGCTACCTCATATAGGAAGAATAAATGTTGTGCCCCGTCCGCGCCAAGCATGATGGTCCCAACCATATCATTGGAACACAAATTGAGCGAAGGTTTTATACAGTCATGTAGCGGTCAATTCCTCCACATGTACTAACAATCATAGTCCAGGGGCAGCACTCTGTTTTACAGCCTGCCACACTAAAAAGGACATAAACTCTCATAAGCCAGGCTAGAGCCCCAACCAGATCTATCCCACTGTGCATATCTGTATCACCTGGGGGGAGAAGGAAACTGTCCTTGTAGGCTGTGTGTGGAAGCCAGGAGATGCTACATGCATTTATATTAACTAAAGGTACATTGCGTGTCATCATCACAAACCTGACGTTTTATTAAAGAGACAGGTCACAGTTTTCAGTGTAATGCATCTCAGTAGGAAAATAGTGCTTTCACACAATGTAGAAACGTAAAATTCCACAAATGACTTTGTAATTTAAATGACAGAAATATTCATATCAACGTTAATACAACTGTCTTTTACAGTGTTACATATTAGTTTCTAGGACTCAACATGTGTTTCTAAAGTAGATAGAATTCATATAGGCTCAATATAGTCTAGATCTCAGTTAAAGAAATCGTATTTTCTGGTGCTCCTACATTTTATGTTGTGCTCCTAACTTTTTTATGTTGTGCTCCTAACTTTTTTATGTTGTGCTCCTACATTTTATGTTGTGCTCCTACATTTTATGTTGTGCTCCTACATTTTATGTTGTGCTCCTAACTTTTTTATGTTGTGTTCCTACATTTTATGTTGTGCTCCTAACTTTTTTATGTTGTGCTCTAAACTTTTTTTATGTTGTGCTCCTAACTTTTTTATGTTTGCGCTCCTAACTTTTTTATGTTGCGCTCCTAACTTTTTTATGTTGCGCTCCTAACTTTTTTATGTTGCGCTCCTAACTTTTTTTATGTTGTGCTCCTAACTTTTTTATGTTGTGCTCCTAAATTTTTTATGTTGTGCTCCTAACTTTTTTTATGTTGTGCTCCTAACTTTTTTATGTTGTGCTCCTAACTTTTTTATGATGTGCTCCTAACTTTTTTATGTTGGGAACACCAGTGCTACCAATAGTTTTTACTTATTTACAGCCCTGTGCACCCATGTCCGCAAAACACACACACACACACACACACACACACACACACACACACGTATACACATACACATACACACAGCTGATCAGTGGAGTGTGCCAAACCATGTTGCAAAAGACAGGCCATGTTTTTTCAAAAACAAACATCAAATTGTTGATGAGTAAATATGAAAAAGTAGTGCTTGGAACATGATTTAAGAGGCCCTGCCTGGAAAGGGTCTGCTTAGGAAATCTGATTTAACGAGGCCCTGCCTGGAAAGGGTTGCAGGAATAGTGAATTTAAGAGGCCCGTGCGTGGAAAGGGTCTGCTAGAGGAATATGATTTAAGAGGCGCGCTGCTGGAAGGGGTCGGCTAGGAGATATGAATTATAGAGAGCCCTGCCTGGAAGGGTCTGCTAGGAATATGATTTAAAGAGGCGCCTGCCTGAAAAAAGAGGGTCTGCTAGGAATGAGTATTTAAGAGGCGCTGCCTGGAAAGGGTTGCTAACATATTTGATCTAATTACAGGTTGATTTCACTTGTTATGGCTGCAGGGGGCGTATTGGAAAAACTGAAAAATATGTGCCAATTTTCAAACGGCCTCTTAATCAATTTTTGCTCGTTAACAAGCTACAGCATATTATTATTATATTTGGATAGAAAACAGTCTATCAGTTTTAAAAAACGTTTTAATATTATTGTCTCTAAGTGAACAGAGAAGCTATTTTTAGCAGCATTTCCTACCGTGAAGTGAGGATTTCGCAAAATCGATGTGCTCATTTAAGACCTTGTCTATAAAGGGCAGTGTAATTAGGATGTAGATAACATCGTCATACGCTGCTCCTCTGGGTGTGTCTGCGGAAGTTGAGGCAGAAATGAACTTGATTACTATCGTCCTGGGATTGAACACAACCTCTTGGAGTGACAGGAGCGCATTTAATTTTTTTTCTGGGGCGCGAAGTTGTGACCTATGGGGCTCGGGCTCCTGGGAAAGCACTCGTGTAAGGTGAATATGTTCTCGTGGCTTTCGCGATTTACTTGATACTTGTCAAATATCAATCCTAAAGTGATGTTTTTTCAATATGTCGGTTAATTATAGTTAATTTGATTTAATTCTGGACTTTAGAGGTGATGGCGTTGAAGAATTGGTTTAAGGAACGAGAGGTTTAGCAACGCAGGCCAGTGTGACTTGCGTAATTCTGAGGGAAATCGTGTCGTTATTGGATCCAAATAAAGTCGGTCTGAGCAATAGGACGCCTTGGAAGACATTCTGATGGAAGATCAACAAATAAGGACCAATTTGGGATGCTATTGTTCGATATATAGGTCTGTCGAACTGTGCTATGGCTTACCGTTTGCTTGAGCAATTGCTGTTGTGATGTTGTATTGTAGTAAGGCTAATATGCACGTATATTGTGTTTGTCCGCTGTAGAAACACTTCAAAAAATCGAAATTTGGCTATTCAAAAGATTTTCTCTTTCATTAGCTATCCACCATTTATATTGGTTCTGAATAGCTTTTATGATGTTGTAATTAGTAGTTTGAACGTTGGTGTTGTATTTGTTAATGGCTACTCCCGTGCGATTTCTGACTGTAGCTATGATGGTAGGCAGTAATGTAAAAACTGATTTATTAGTAAAATATGCACTTTTTGAACAAACAGATGATTTAGTTGTGTAACATGTTATAGGAATGGTCATGTGCAGGTAGTTTGTGTTTCTAGTTATTTAGGTTGGTTTATAGTTAGTTAGGTTGGCTGTGCATGCTACTTGCATCCTAACTTGTGCTGGGAAATATGTTCTGTCCTCTTTTTATTTGGTGGGTGAGGCTAACATAAATATATGTGGTGTTTTCGTTCTCTGTAAAACATTTTGAAAAATCTGGACATTGTTGGCTGGATTGAGCAAGAATGTTATCTTTACAATGCTGTTTGGCTTGTTAAGTGTGAAAAGTATAAATATTTAAAAAAATAGATTTTGAAATTTCGCGCCTGGCACTTGGAGCTGGATGTTGTCATAGGTGTACGAGTGTCGGGCTGCAGCATAACAGGTTTTAAAGAGGGCCTGCGCTGGAAAGGGTCTGCTTGGTGTTCACGTGCATGTTGTGGGATAAACATGACTGAGATGCAGACGTTCTGTTCAGTCTAACTGATCAGGTGCTGACAACTCACTGATCTGCTTCCACTTGTGTGCTATTAGAGCTATGAGGCTGACTATTATAACAGGTGTGTTGATGTGCTGTGGACTGATTATAGACAGGTGGTGTTTAGTGTTTAGCTAAAGCTGTGACTATCGCATTAACAAGGTATGTTTAGTTTAGAGCAAAGAATGGGAACAAGGCACTTAGTTTCTCGTTGTAAATATTAGAATCTGTTGTTTCTTACTGGTATACAGACAGAGTTGTTCCGTGAGGCACACGTGTCAAATTTTTTTTACAAAAAACATAATGTTTGATGTAGTTTTGACACCGTGGTTGAGTCCTTAGTCTATTCTGTAAGCTCAGCTTCTGCCAAACCATAGTATTCATGAATATGCAGGCAAGTTAAGATGAAGCAGTGGACTCACAGATGACTCTACCAACAGGGATGCCTTGAAATGGTTGGATCCAATGTGATGCTTTAATAATCAAGAGAACTCAAGACTTGGATTGAGATAATGGGCCCTGAAAGGGGACGTTATGCATCTTCCCTCGGCTCCACATCTTAATAATGCATATTGGGGTAATGTGTGGTGTGTTTGTTGTATGTTGTTTGTGTGTATCTTTGTAAACACATGCCAAGATCAAATGGAGGTGGCTAAAACCTCAAAAACTACTCTACTGCTGATGTCTGATCGTAAATCTCTAAACGCGTAACTGCTCACTCTGACGCTCAAATCTGCAAAACTACTCTAGCTTGACTTGACTCCTGCAAACTTAACTCTTCTCTGGACTCTGACTCGTTCAAATCTCAAAGACTTAACTCTGACAATCTGACGTCTGACTCCAGCAAACCTAAAAACCGTAGACTCTAACTCTGACTCTGACTCCTCAAAATCTCAAAACTAACTTTGCTACTCTGATCTGAGCTCCTCCAAATCTGCAACCTAACTTGAAAGCTCTGGACTCCGTCAAATCTAAAAACTAACTTCTAGCTCTGGACTCTGACTCTGACACCCGTGCAAACCTAACTCGTGCTCCAACTCTATACTCCAGAAATCTGCAAAGCGCAACTCTTCTCGTCTCTGACTTCTGACTCGTCAAATCTCAAAACTTAACTCTACTCCTGACTCGACTCCACAAACGCTAATCAACCTAACTCTACTGCTGACTCCTCAAATCTCAAACCTAATCTTCTCTGACTCTGACGTCGTCAAATCTCACAAACTAGAACTCGTAGTCTGACGTCTGGACTCGACAAACTAAGAACGCGGTAACTGCCTTAGCTGCTGACATGCCTCAAATCTAGAAAACTAACTCTAACTGCTGAACTCTGAGGACTCTGACCACCTCCAACCTAACTCTCTCCCGAACTCTAACTCAGAAACCTCAAACCTAACTCTACTGCGGCGGACTCGTGCTCCTCAAACCTAACTCTACTCTGACTCTGCCTCCTTCAAACCTAACTCGTGCTGTCCCACTCTAACTCCCAGAAACGCTCGAAACCTAACTGCTACTGCCGGACTCTGGCTCCTAAACTATTACTCTAGCTCTGACTCTGCCTCCTCAAGACCTAACTCGTGCTCCCAACTGCTTGCCTCATCAACCAACTCTACTCCGGACTCTGCCTCCTCAAACTCAAGCCTAATTCTATCTCTGCCTCCCAAACAATCAAACACCTACAGCTCTGCTTCCCAGACTGCTGCGCTCGTGGAAACGCTCAAACTAACTCTGCTCCCAACTCTGCCTCGTGAAACCGTGCAACCGTAGGACTCTGGCTCCCGACTCTGCGTGTCGTGAAACCTCAAACGCTAACTCGTAGCTCCGCTCTGGAGCGTGCGAGCTCGGCTTCCTATATGACGAGGACATGCAGGGAACACCTGGCTGGTCTTCCACTCATCCCGTCTTGTCTGGCAATCACTCTCTTTTTCATTTTCTCAATCTCTCCTGAATTCGCCTGTCTAATTGTTCTCTTGCTAATAAGGATCGCAGCTGTGTGTGGTGTGTGTGTGTGGTGTGTGTGTATCCACTTCGAACAACATAATTAATCACATCGTGTTTGAAATTTTCCTTCGGCCTTCTCTCCCTCCTCTTCTTGGCGTCATATGGTCTATGGGTCTGTCTCCTCTCTGCTCCCTTCATCTGTGTCTTTCTCGGCAAGGCGCAGAGAGAGGGAGCCGTCGAGTCCGGGGAGGGAGGAGAACAAAGAGGTGAGGGGAGAGAGGGAGGAAATTGGAAGGAGAGGGACAGGCAGGAGAGAGGGAAGAGAGGAGTGGAGAG
>NW_019951087.1:0-6662 GCF_002910315.2 Salvelinus sp. IW2-2015 | reverse complement strand
TTTTGACTCTTTCTTGTGCACGAGATTCCCCTAGACTTGAAAGGACGTAATGACCTTTGTGGCTGTGGTAACTAGGGACGAGCAGGCACAACTCGATATTCCCAGTGTTTTTTCCCTCAAAGTTAACTGGATGTCACGTGTCCTACTTATATCAGTACAGGCATAGCAACCTAATCATTACGATACGTCTATTCGATTAAATAAGCCACACGTAGAAATAAGCCATTACATTTTTGATCTCCATTAAAAAAACTCCTCGCTTGGTGAGCGACAAAACGCCACCTACTGGAAAGACAGATTTAGCCCAGCGTCGCCTCTTCCTGTCAGAGAAGACCAGCAGGATGTTCTTCTTCTCTCGGTGGAGTTTAACGCGGTTGGCATCCAATATGTTGCGTTACCGCCACCAACTGAACTACAGTATAAATCCATTTAACTGTGTGACGAAAAAGGGGAAACGGGAAAAATAGATTATATATTTAAATGGTTTAATTAACCCTTATTTACCAGGTAATTTGACTGAGAAACATTCTCATTTCAGCAACGACCTGGGAATAGTTACAGAGGAGAGGGGGGGGGGGGGGGGGGGGGAGGAATGAGCCAATTGGAAGCTGGGGATGATTAGGTGGCCATGATGGTAACAACTAACCCTCATTAAAACCCACCACCTTATTCCACTACTTTAAAGTGGAATAAGGTCTGTCCTCTCAGGTCGTTGGCCTGGGGTAGGATCAGATTGGTTAAAGTAGTGGAATAAGGTCTGTCTCTTCAGGTCGTTGGCCTGGGGTAGGATCAGATAGGGTGGACCACTACTTTAACCCCATCTGATCCTACCCCAGGCCAACGACCTGAGAGGACAGACCTTATTCCACTAGAGAGGACAGCCGTATTCACTAGAGAAGACCTTATTCCACTAGAGAGGCAAACCTTATTCCACTAGAGAGGACAGACCTTATCACTAAAGAGGACAGCCCTTATTCCACTAGAGAGGACAACCTTATTCCACTAGAGAGGACAAACCTTATTCCACTAGAGAGGACAGCCTTTATTCCACTAGAGAGGAAGCTATTCACTAGAGAGGACAGCCCTTATTCCACTAGAGAGGACAGCCCTTATTCCACTAGAGAGGACAAACCTTATTCCACTAGAGAGGACAAACACTAGTACCTTATTCCACTAGAGAGGACAGCCCTTATTCCACTAGAGAGGACAACCCTTATTCCACTAGAGAGGAAAACCTTATTCCACTAGAGAGGAAACCTTATTCCACTAGAGGACAGACCTTATTCACTACTTTAAGCCCTCTGATCCTACCAGGCCAACGACCTGAGGACAGACCTTATTCCACTAGAGAGACAAACCTTATTCCACTAGAGAGGACAGACCTATTCCACTAGAGAGGACAGACCTTATTCCACTACTTTAACCCTATCTGATCCTACCCAGGCCAACGACCTGAAAGGACAGACCTTAATCCACTACTTTAACCCTCTCAGGGGGCAGTCTGAACAGCTACAGCCTCTCTGCAGCTCCACCGAGGGCTTGGCCACTTTCTCTATATCCCTGCTGCGTCCTTCTCTGTACACTTAATGAAGCGTGTCTGAGAGAGAGACAGGGAGACTATATGGAACAGATTTTCATTTGTACATTTTACTGTAATGATTTAATTGACAAGACTAGGTAACGGGTCATTATCTGAGGAATCTCAAATATAAATATATTTTGGATTTGTTTAACAATATTTTGGTTACTACATGATTCCATATGTGTATTTCATAGTTTTGATGTCTTCACTATTATTTTCCAAGTAGAAATAAAGAAAAACCTTGAATGAGTAGATGTTCTGAAACTTTTGACAAGTAGTGTGTAATATATATATATATATATATAATGTCAAAAGTTTTAGAACCTACTCATTCAAGTGTTTTTATATATATACTACCGATCAAAAGTTTGGGTCACGTAGAATTTTTTTGTCAATTTTTTTTGTCCATTAAAATATCATCAAATTGATCAGAAATACAGTGTAGACATTGTTAATGTTGTAAATGACTATTGTAGCTTGAAACGGATGATTTTTAATGGAATATCTACAATAGGCGTACAGAGGCCCATTATCAGCAACCATCACTCCTGTGTTCCAATGGCACGTTGTGTTAGCTAATCAAGTTTATATTTTTAAAAGGCTACTTGATCATTAGAAAGCCCTTTTGCAATTATGTTAGCACAGCTGAAAACTGTTGTGCTGATTAAAGAAGCAATAAAACTGGCCTTCTTTAGACTAGTTGAGTATCTGGAGCATCAGCGATGTATGTGTGGTTTCGATTACAGGCTCAAAATGGCCAGAAACAAAGTACTTTCTTCTGAAACTCGTCAGTCTATTCTTGTTCTGAGAAATGAAGGCTATTCCATGAGAGAAATTGCCAAGAAACTGAAGATCTCGTACAACGCTGTGTACTACTCCCTTCACAGAACAGCGCAAACTGGCTCTAACCAGAATAGAAAGAGGAGTGGGAGGCCCCGGTGCACAACTGAACAAGAGGACAAGTACATTAGAGTGTCTAGTTTGAGAAACAGACGCTTCACAAGTCCTCAACTGGCAGCTTCATTAAATAGTACCTGCAAAACACCAGTCTCACCGTCAACAGTGAAGAGGCGACTCCGGGATGCTGGCTATGGTATTGCTGCTGTGGGTTGGTGCTCCTACACAACGCACTGCCGAGAACATAGAGAGCATCATGTCATCAACACTAGCAAGCCTCTAAATGTCAATACAACCACCGTGCACAGAGAGTTGTTGCCATCTTTACTACTATAAAACATTTCCCCACTCAAAGTCACAGGATTTAGATACTTAGACCACCTTGCCAATCACTCCACTTGTATTGTGTGACAGCTAATAACAGGCAATTATACTGAAATGTTAGTGTTAAAATAATTATTTAATCTATTTTAATTACGTATTATATAATAATATCAGCCATTGCTTACAATTTAACATTACTGTCTCTATTTTACATAATTTTCCGATGAGTGCTTTTATTTTGAAGCCCAAAACCGGAAGTGACGTTGACTCTATGTTCTGTTTTCTAAACGCATAGAATACACTGCTAGTTTAAAAGCTTTCTTTAGCTGTTCACTACGAAGTTTAACATGTCTAGAATACAACTCTTAAGGTCGTTTTTCAACCAGAGATTAGCAGCTGCTGCCGAAGAGATATTCGGGGTCGTGGAAAAAACGATAGCAGAGTATCAGGACGAAATGTCCCGCTCGGAAGAGAAGAACAGCCGGCTACAGAAGCTGCTTGATATCACTATTAAACCAGAAATAAAGTTGTATAGAGCAGGTTTGTGAATGATTTACTACATATGTTTGCATTGTTAGTAGGTAGCTAAGTTTGAGAGTTAGCTAAGTATTTAGCTGTTTTAGTTAGCTTCTAGCGCTGGTCCAGGACCCAAGACGTCTCTTCAGTTGACCACGTCTTGTGCAGTGGACCAGGGCCCTTCTCCACAAAACATCTCAGAGTAGAGGTTCTGGTCTAGGATCAGTTGTGCTATTAGATTATATCGACAGATCCTAGATCAGCACTGCTACTCTGTGATACTTGTGTATATGTGTCCAGAGTTAATGTAGCGTTACTCCGTTCATAGACACTGCTACTCTGTGATACTTGTGTATATGTGTCAGAGTTATGTAGCGTTACCCGCGTTCATAGACACTGCTACTCTGTGATACTTGTGTTATGTGTGCCAGAGTTAATGTAGCGTTCCCCGTTCATAGACACTGCTACTCTGTGATACTTGTGTATATGTGTCCGAGTTAATGTAGCGTTACCCCGTTCATAGACACTGCTACTCTGTGATACTTGTGTATATGTGTCCAGAGTTAATGTAGCGTTACCCGTTCATAGACACTGCTACTCTGTGATACTTGTGTTATGTGTCCAGAGTTAATGTAGCGTTACCTCCGTTCATAGACACTGCTACTCTGTGATACTTGTGTATATGTGTCCAGAGTTAATGTAGCGTTACCCCGTTCATAGACACTGCTACTCTGTGATACTTGTGTATATGTGTCCAGAGTTAATGTAGCGTTACCCCGTTCATAGACCCTGCTACTCTGTGATACTTGTGTATATGTGTCCAGAGTTAATGTAGCGTTACCCGTTCATAGACACTGCTACTCTACTCTGTGATACTTGTGTATATGTGTCCAGAGCTAATGTAGCGTTACTCCCGTTCATAGACACTGCTACTCTGTGATACTTGTGTATATGTGTCCAGAGTTAATGTAGCGTTACCCCGTTCATAGACACTGCTACTCTGTGATACTTGTGTATATGTGTCCAGAGTTAATGTAGCGTTACCCCGTTCATAGACACTGCTACTCTGTGATACTTGTGTATATGTGTCCAGAGCTAATGTAGCGTTACCCGTTCATAGACACTGCTACTCTGTGATACTTGTGTATATGTGTCCAGAGTTAATGTAGCGTTACTCCGTTCATAGACACTGCTACTCTGTGATCTTGTGTATATGTGTCCAGAGTTAATGTAGCGTTACTCCGTTCATAGACACTGCTACTCTGTGATACTTGTGTATATGTGTCCAGAGTTATGTAGCGTTACTTAACTAGCGTTACTCCGTTCATAGACACTGCTACTCTGTGATACTTGTGTATATGTGTCCAGAGTTAATGTAGCGTTACTCCGTTCATAGACGCTAATTACCTTCAGCGCCTATTGATGGATGTCTCATCTTCCCGGTGAATTGTGTTGCTCGGTCTGAACGACAACATACATAGCTTGTGATACGGTTTGGAAACGAGGAATTTATATTTTATATCAGCAATAAATACTTTTCAAAAGGTTAAATGGAGTACCACAGCATGAGACATAATACCCATAAAACCTAGCAGTCAAAAAAGGAAATGGTTCCAATGGTTTTCCCACAATTTTTCCCCATAGTGGATTTTTAGAAACAGTTAAAATAAGGGCTGTGTGTCGTGTAGGCTTACCCTGGGGTAACATTTTGATAACGGTGTCAATCTCTAGGACAATGTGACTTGCCTGTATCTACCCCCCCCCCAATCAAACGCTAATTAGCTGCTAATGCGGCTATCATTAAGAAGCACAAATGCCATGATGATCTGGACGAGACTGTTTAATCCAGGGCAAAGGCAAGAATTTCTTGATTAAATCATAGTTTATTTGTCACGTCCCCCGAATACAACAGGTGTAGTAGACCTTACAGTGAAATGCTTACTTACAGGCTCTAACCAATAGTGCAAAACATGTTTTAGGTGAACAATATGCATGTAATGAAATAAAACAACAGTAAAATGACAGTGAAAAATAACAGTAGTGAGGCTACATACAGACACCGGTTAGTCAGGCTGATTGAGGTAGTATGTACATGTAGATATGGTTAAAGTGACTTTGCATATATGATGAACAGAGAGTAGCAGTAAAGTAAAGAGGGGTTGGTGGGTGGGACACAATGCAGATAGTCCGGGTAACCATTTGATTACCTGTTCAGGAGTCTTATGGCTTGTGGCTAAAAACTGTTGAGAAGCCTTTTTGTCCTAGACTTGGCYCTCKGGTACCGCTTGCCATGTGGTAGTAGAGAGAACAGTCTATGACTTGGGGTGGCTGGAGTCTTTAACCATTTTTAGGGCCTTCCTCTGACACCGCCTGGTATAGAGGTCCTGGATGGCAGGCAGCTTGGCCCCAGTGAGGTACTGGGCCGTGTGCACTACCCTCTGAAGTGCCTTGCGGTTGGAGGCCGAGCAGTTGCCAAAACAGGCAGTGATGTAACCAGTCAGGATGCTCTCGATGTTGCAGCTGTAGAACCTTTTGAGGATCTCAGGACCCATGCCAAATCTTTTTAGTCTCCTAAGGGGGAATTGTCTTTGTCGTGCCCTCTTCACGGCTGTCTTGGTGTGTTTGGACCATGTTAGTTTGTTGTTGATGTGGACACCAAGGAACTTGAAGCTCTCGACCTGCTCCACTACAACCCCGTCGATGAGAATGGGGGCGTGCTCGGTCCTCCTTTTCCTGTCGTCCACAATCATTAACCTTCTAATGTTGGCTAAATGTAGTAGTGAATAAATTATCTACATTTCTTTTCAAGTGACAATCCTGTGAATTGTCTTGTGCAAGTTTTAAATGGACACAATACCTGTTAGCCAAGGTGTCAGCTAGAGATGACCTGCAGGGATTTGTAGTCTTCAATGATGTTTCTACTTAGACGCTAATTAGCGTTTTAGAAGGTAGAGGAAATAGAGCTGAATATATTGATAAGAGTCACCTCGTCCGAGAGCGATTTACACGGTCATCACAACGTCACGCCAGGGTAAGGACACACCAAACACAGCCCTCATTTTAAGTGTTTTTAAAAAATCCCCTATGGGGGAAAAATGAATGGTAGTAAAATGATATTTCCCATGTTTGACCGCTAGGTTTTATGGGTATTATGACACCTCCACTGTGGAGCTCTATTACCACACACCTTTTATAAGGTAAGTGTTCCCACACAGCCATGTCTCCATGTTACAGCTGGTGTTGACATAAGACAGAGCTCTGAATGGCTGTAATGGAACTAACTACCTGTCTAGTATGCTCTGAATGCCTGTAATGGAACTAACTACCTGTCTAGCATGCTCTG
>NW_019951086.1:0-6662 GCF_002910315.2 Salvelinus sp. IW2-2015 | reverse complement strand
CAAAATAGAGTCATTGAAACTGAAACAGTGCATCCCGAATGGAGGCAGCAAACAATGTACCAGGCCAGCTGTGATTTACAAACTAATAGCAATATTCTTTGGACTATCAAGAAATGTATTGGTGAATTATATGAATCATGCATTGAACAACATCTGTCTATTCTGCCAACAAGGCTTTAGTGTACGTCATGGAATGTTGAGTCAAATAGAACCTATTTTTCAAAACCTCTTATAAAGTTGGTTTCTTGGCATGAATTGGGAATTTGATATTTTTGACTGATATTATGATTGTCTGTTTGTTTCATATCTGTAAAGTAGTGAAAAAGCTGTCAGTTCCACTTTAAGCTTAGCATTTAACTTAGCATTTAGCTTAGCATTTTGTTAGCATTTAGCTTAGCATTTTGCGTAGCTAAGCATAGCTAGATGTCTATGACTGTACAGTTTGGGCTAGTTTTTTTGCCGTCTTGATAGTAGGCCTACTCCATTGTTGACGCTCAACCCTTGGTCTCTGTAAGAAATAATTGTTTTAAGACCGGTGCAATGGTGGTATAATGTGATTTTCTTACAAATATTCCTAGCAAAAAAAAGAGAATTAGCTGAAAGTTATGGACAGTTTCTTCCTCTTCTATCGTGTTCTCACATCCGTCATCATGACTCATGATTAATAGTAAGATACCAAGATATCCATCAGCTCTGTACAACTCTGTTTAAACAAACTTGGATTTAATAATTAATAACCAATGTTAGTGTAGCAATAGGCCGTGCATACCTGTTCAGGGCCTATACGGGTGTGTTCCTAACAGCACCCTTTCCCTATACTGCACTACCTTTGACCAGGGCCTATAGGGTAGTACACTGTAGGGAATAGGGTACCATTTGGGATTCACACTCAAATCTCATGTCAGTTAGAGGTACGCACCAAACCCCACCCGCAGCTAAGAGCATTAGATTCCCCCAAACTATTCGTTCTGACCTTACTCCTCATGCTTGAAATATGTCACTTGTTGTCACTGCTGGATTGACCTGACTCTGTTCACGGGGAAAGCATTGCAAAGACTGTCTTCCCTGCTGTGTTGGACTTGCTTTGCATGCTGTGATTGGTCCTCCTGATTATCGCATGCTTTGTTTTATCGTCACTGTTTGGCTCGCTTCACTGTCTACACGTTGATAAGTGGTCAATTTAATAGAGGCGTAATATTACCCTTCTAACATTGGCACATGGCAGTTGGTTGGAAGTGAAGTTGGCTTTACTGTTGGTGGTGTATATTTGTCTAGATACAGTATCTCTCTCGTTGCATTAGCTCTTGTGCTGGTCTGTGGTGTTGTCTGTGACTGTCAGCGTGGCCATGTATGCTTTTTCAGAGGTGGATGTGTAGCTTCTGATCTGTTTTGTGTGTTTAAGAAAGAGATCAAGCTGTTCAATTTGTACTGTATGATGGGGTCAAAAACCCTATCCCAGTTCAGTGACTTGGACACATACAGGTGATACGGTGTGATTATCCAATGGGATAAAGAGAGGAGAGATGACAGTGATTTATACCTAGGAAGCTTAATAACCAGGGCCTAAATTCCCAAAGCATCTCAGAGTAGGAGTCGCAGATCTATGATCAGTTATAACCTTTGAGATGCAACTAAGGAGAAAGACCGTATAGACAGGTGAGGAGCCTAGATCAGCCTCCAACTCCTGTAGATGCTTTGTGTGTAAACAGGCCCTAGTCCTTTCCTGTACACGCAGGGCTGTTTCCCCCCATCCCAGATTAAGCTGACTCCTGGACTAAAAGGAATTCATGCTATCATGCTTAGAAAATCTGCGCATTATGGAATAACTCTTGTCAGGAAGGCTGCTTATTAATCTGTGTAAGTGGGAAAACAGTCTTGCTTTGGCGCTCTGAAAGGAGGTTTTAATCTTGTCATAGATGGTCAAGAGGCTCGGGCGAGTCCTGTACTGAGAGCAAGGTCACAAGATAGCTTATGGATCAAATATATAATGAACAAGAGGACTGGGGTCCCTGTTGTGTCGACTCTAAGTAACTATGTGTCCTGTTAGCATTAGCATGATAAATTCCTATATTGAACAAGGCTGGAGTAACCACTGCGCATTCAAGTAGTTGTGGTGAGTCACGGGTATACTGATTTTTGTAATAGGTAGACAACATAGTGAAACCTTACAGTGGAGTCTCGTAACATGTCTCGAGGACTAGGATGACATGCCGCTGGACAAAGTACGTTGGGTTCTGATGGCCATACCCTGTCTCTCAGGCTATGACAGGTCTGGGTAGCTTGCAAATCGTAACAGAACAGATGAGGGAGAGCGAGGGAAGAGGAGAAGTGGAGAGGGAAAAAGGAGAGGAAGACGAGCAGTTCATATAAGATAGAAACTTGACTGACTGTGGAGGCTGGCCTGCTCTGTGTTCTCTCCCCTCTGTTAGATGTGTGTGTTGTGGTGTTATACATCTGTGTGATCCGGAATGAGTCTTGCTGGTACGAGCAGTGTGTTGCTCGCATGATGTGATGTCTGGTATCTCCCTACACGTATGCAGTGCTGATGACTCGGGACTTAGTGGACAGGATGTCGCGCACGCAGGTAAGGAACTCACTATAGGAAGGCTGAGGGGCTCCAACAAGCAGCAGCATGGGACGCATTTGCGCCAGTGGGGTGGGCTCCAGGGGAACCCAGGACTACGTGGAGCGGGAGCGGGTGAGAATACTTCGGAGTCAAGCTCCTGAGAGTACTAGAAGTGTCCTCTAGCTGTAACATCACAAGGTGGAAGGAGTGCTGGCATAGGACCATTGAGGCAGGCGTTTGGGTGAGGGCAATAGACGGAGCGTTGTGCTAACCATCCTCCGGAGAGGTTAGAGAGCGAGAAAGAACGACAAGGACAAGAGATCGCCGAGGTGGAGATAACTATAGTAAGGGAATAGCGTGCTCATCGCATCATATGTTATCAGTGGTTCTCTGGGTAACTATTAGGTAAGTGCATGGCCGGTGTACAATAGTACAAGTTGTGGGCATTGTACTCATCTGTATAGTCGCTCAGGTTCTGACTGTGGAACAATAGCAGAGTGTCGCTCATCCTTGTTGTTGTTATTGTTGGTGGTTGGAATTATAGAAGCTGGGCTGGACATTACTGTAGTTGGGGTATGTTACATCATACTAGTGAGAGTCGTCGTGTGAGCTGTTAACTGTTTGCTGCTGCTACATAAGTACAGTGTGTCCATCCATGCCCTCCTATGTTTTGCCAGGTGCCTGGTAACGTTTATAGCTAGAAGCGTGCATGGCTGCGAGAACCAATACAGTGGGTGGCAACATGCGCTAATATAGACCAGGCTTGGACCGTGAATGACTCGCATCGTCTGAGGTATGACTTAATATGAAACGCAACCATATATTCGGACTCGGCTGATCATATTACAGGAGCTTTGGAGTGTAGACCGATAGCAAAGTTTTGAGTACATGGACGACCCTAATACGATGTGGGTCCATGTAAAATAGCTGTACAGAATAATAAGAGGGTAGGGGTCTGGGCCTGACACTCAAGGTGGTGTTCGCAAACAAAACCATAGTGATAGTGATTGCGTAACCTATAGAAGGATGTGAGCACCCCTGCCTGATCATAGAAAGGCTTAACTATAGGGAAGGGTCGTTGCGGTGGCCATTATCTATGTGCCAGCAATGTGCAAAGTGTGGGTAGAACTGTGACTACGTGAAGTTAAGGCTGAGGTTAACAGTCTGTTGTTCAGATTAGAAACTTTCAAGGTCTCTACAGTGAAAACATGGTGTTCCCACATAATGTCCTCGAGTTTATAAAGGCTCGTATAAGCCTGTTCGAGTTTATCTTGCACGCTCAACCTATATACCCTTTTCCAGTCGTCATCCTTTTGTCTCCATGTCTTGTCCTTTACCTAGGATTGCCCTTTCGAAGACTTCTCTGTGTGCCCCAACTCCACAGCGATTTTTCTCTTCTCTCTCTCCAATTTATGTTATGCACTTTTTATTTTCTAACCACCTTAGTGTCATGTTCTTTCATTTCATCGTATTAAACTTTTCTCACTTAATTTTATTATCACATACACGCCCTCCGCTTAATCTACTCTGGGTCTTCTACTCCTCTCGCCTTTGTTGTTAATGCTACCCAGGCAGCTCATTGACACAACATTGTTACCTGTCAGGCTATTCTAATCCGTGCCTCCTGGATTTACCTCGCATTGTTGTAAGCCCTTCCTCTCTTATGTCCTCCTCACTTATGGCTTCCGCCCCGCCCTCGGCTACCCCATATACCCTCGTCGACTACCTCGGCCCTCTAACCAGGTCTCGGCTACCTGGCCGCGTTGGCGTAACGCACTCCCGGCGCCTGGACTCACCTACTCCTCCTCCTGTGTGATCCTACCTCAGCGGTCTGCCTCCGCCTCTTGACCACTCCTAGCCCGAGCAGATAGGAAGGGATGGTGGTGGGGAGTTTCGCTGGGGGAAAGTGGGTGCTGCGTGGGTGGCGCCTGGCGCTTCGAGTGCGGGTGCCGCTCGGTGGTTTAGCGTGCTGCGAGGCTGCGAGGCGGGCGGACCTGCAGGTCTGGGTCGTGGCGACCTGTCGGTATGGTGGCGGGTGGTCGTCCGGGTCTTGCCTGCTGTCAGTCCTCCGTCCCGACTGAGAGATCCACAGATTCTTTATACTCTATAATTCTGTTTATTGGTGTTTCTCTCTGCTGCTCTCATCTGTTCAATTTCTTTGGTTTGATTTGAAGCCCATCGTCGTCCATTGGTTATGTAAAAGATCACTGGAATCTGTTTTGCAACTTTCATGACAGGAAGTTTGTTGCAAAAAGTACTGCACAACTGTGATGATTATGTGTGTGTCCCATGTTGTGTCCGTCCGTTGTGTGTGAGACATGTGTGTGTGTGCGTGCCCCATGCTTTGTGTGTGAGTGTCTGTGTGTGTGTGTTCGTGTGTGTGTGTGTGGTGTGTGTGGGGTGGTGGTGTGGTTTGGTGGTGTGGTGGTGGTGTGTGGGTTGTGCGTGCATGGCGTGGTGTGGTGGGTGGAGGTGGGGTGGTTGTGTGGCATGGGTGGCGAGGTGGTGGGTTTTGTTAGTCGATGGGGTGGTGTGGTGGCAGTGTCGTGCAAACCTGCGTTGCGTGCGCACCGCTGGTGGTGGGCAGCGGACCGGGCTTTGGATGATGTCGCGGGGAGAGTGAGAGAGGGGAAGGGGTGAGGCGGAGGTGGGAGAATGGTGGAAGGGGAAAAAGGAATGGTATAGCAGTGCGCTGCGTATGAAATGGTGGGGTGAGTTCGTGACCCCGTTAGGGTGGTGCCGAGGGAAGTGGGTTGTTTGGGGTTTAGCGAGCTGGGAGTTGTGGTGGCAGAGGCAGTTGGGCGCCAGTGTGAGGGTGTGCTTGGTGTAGAGAATGTGCGTTCAGCGCGGTTGCGTGTCAACCTCCCCTACGTGTTGCATCCCCCCCCATTGCCCCTGCATTTTGCAGGTCTTGCCATAGATTTTTTTGCAAATTTTAGATGTAACTCGGCCACTAGGAACATGTCGATGTTCTCTTTCTGGTAAGCTATCCAGTGTGTGATTGTGTTCTTTGTTTTTTTATGTTATTTGTCCTTGCTTGTATAGGTGAATTGCCTCTCCCAGTTATCTGGTGGCTGTGTGATATTTAGCGGACTGAACCAGGTTTCCTCTAGGATTTTGCCTGTGCTTAGCTCATTCCGTTTCTTTTTATCCTGAAACACTTCCCAGTCCTTAACACCTTACAAGCATACTATAAACATAGATGAAAGCCACCACTATAGCTTTAGAGAAATTAAGGAAAAGAAGAAGTAAAGAATACTCGGAATGTATTGGATTTGCCCCCAACATAATACCCAGACAAAAAGTGTATTGTTTTTGCCACAGTTTTTTTGCATTATTACTTGTTGCAAATATAGGAATGCATTTTTATTGGAATAATTTTTTACTCTCCTCTGCCCCTACCCGCTGCCCCCTTCTTTCCCTCTCTCCCGCTTCCCCCCATTCCCTCCCTCCCCACCGCACACCTGACCTCCTCTCACGCCAAACGCGCCGCCGACGCCCCTGCCCCTATCCCTCTCCCCCCTCGCCTCCCCCCAGCCCCTGACCTGCCCCCCCGGCTGTCACCTCCTGACACCATCAAAAAGTGTAGTTATATCTTCAGCCATGCTCAAAAGGGATATTCAATGTTTATTTTGTTTTATTTTTACCCAATCTACCAAATAGGAGGTAGACCAACTATCTTTTGACCAAAGAGCAATTGGAAACCTCCACATAGGTCTTTGATGGAATATGAAATCATGTGTATTGAAAAATTGACATCCGCCCCCCTCACCAACTATTAAAAAATGAGCTGGCGGCACACCCAGAGGGAAAATTTATTTTACGTTAGAGGTGCTGACTAACGGCGAATAAAACTATAAGCTATAAAAAATAAAGAGAGTCGCACACTCTATTATATAAATCCCAGTATGTTATTGAGTAATCACACCACGTTTTCGGCATCACGTTGCCTTCTCAAGACATTGGAAAACCTCCCTGGTCATTGTGGTTGAATTCTTGTGTTTGAAATGAATGCATCGACTGGAGGACGTTAAGATATGTGGTATGTGAGGTAAGAGATGAGGTTTGTTCATTTCTAATATTTAATAAATGTGAA
>NW_019951085.1:2480-6663 GCF_002910315.2 Salvelinus sp. IW2-2015 | reverse complement strand
TGTGTGTGTGTGTGTGTGTGTGTTGTGTGTGTGTGTGTGTGTGTGTGTGTGTGTGTGTGTGTGTGTGTGTGTGTGTGTGTGTGTGTGTGTGTGTGTGTGTGTGTGTGTGTGTGTGTGTGTGTGTGCGGTCTGCGTCTGCGTGTCGGTGCGTGTGCGCTCATGTGTGTGCGTGTGTATGCAGATGATTGTGTATGCGTGCACGTGTGAATGTATGTATGTCTGTGTGTGTCCAGGCTAACTATCCAGACCTGGGATCTGGGTCCATTCTCCACATCCCACACACACACACACACACACACACACACACACACACACACACACACACACACACAGGGTAGTATACACTACGGCCGTTGGACGGTTGTCCGTAAACTATCCAGTGATTCTGTCATCGCCAACACAGGAACCAACCGGAAGTCTCTACACAGCTTAGTGAGAGAAAAAAAACATTCAAAAAGACAATAGCAACAGAAAAATAAAAAAATCTCAGAGTCGGATTGAATTGGGTTTTCTGAGGGTGTCATGTTCTGTGGTCCAACATATAACCCTTTCCCAGACAAACTCAAAACCTTTCACTGGGTCGTCTCTCCAGAGAGACAGACGTGTAATGTATCTCTTCACAGTGTTCGGGTGTTCTAGTGTTTTGTCGAAGGTTCCAGAACCCCTAGCCGAACTCTTAATTCCATTTCCGTCTGTTGGTGTTGATGTGGTTTATATCGTGTTACACGCCAAGACTTTTCACATCACCGTTTTATGGAGTCTTGGTGTATTAGTTTATRGTGTCTGATACCAGSTTTGTATATTTTTATTAGTTCACATGGGTGGATGTGTATAATGCAGCAAATGTGTTTTTACAAGCATCACMTACGTGCTCTGTGTCCAGTTTGTTTTAACACTGGGAAAATGTGTAGGAAATGTTTTGTCTTCTTTTTGATCAAACGATACTTTGCCAGAACCTGAGGCTTGAGACAGTAGGGGTCGGGAGACACTGTGGCCCCGTCCGACGATACCCCAGACAGGGCCAAAGAGGCAGGATATAACCCCACCACTTTGCCAAAGCACAGCCCCCACACCACTAGAGGGATAGCTTCAACCACCAACTTACCATCCTGGGACAAGATCGAGTATAGCCCACAAAGATCTCCGCCACGGCACAACCCAAGGGGGGCACCAACCGGGACAGGAAGATCACGTCAGTGACTCAACCTTCTCAAGTGACACACCCCTCCTAGGGACGGCATGGAAGAGCACCAGTAAGCCAGTGACTTAGCCCCTGTAATAGGGTTAGAGGCAGAGAATCCCAGTGGAGAGAGGGAACCGTCCAGGCAGAGACAGCAAGGGCGGTTCGTTGCTCCAGTGCCTTTCCGTTCACCTTCAACTCCTGGGCCAGACTACAATCAATCATAGGACCTACTGAAGAGATGAGTCTTCAATAAAGACTTAAAGGTTTACACCGAGTCTGCGTCTTCCACATGGGTAGCAGACCATTCCATAAAAATGGAGCTCTATAGGAGAAAGCCCTGCCTCCAGCTGTTTGCTTGAAATTCTAGGGACAATTAGGAGGCCTGCGTCTTGTGACCGTAGCGTACGTGTAGGTATGTACGGCAGGACAATTCGGAAAGATAGGTAGGAGCAAGCCCATGTAATGCTTTGTAGGTTAGCAGTAACCTTGAAATCTTGAAATCAGTGATTATAACACGTTTTGTTCTGCATATGTTGTGCTGCTGCCATGTTGTGTTGTACCGTGTTGTTTGTCATGTTGTTTGTACCATGCCATGTTGTCATGTGTTGCTGCCATGTTATGTTGTCGTCTTAGGTCTCTCTTTATGTAGTGTTGTTGTGTCTCTCTTGTTGTGATGTGTGTTTTGTCCTATATTTATATTTTTAATCCCAGCCCATGTCCCCGCAGGAGGCCTTTTGCCTTTTGGTAAGCCGACATTGTAAATAATAATTTGTTCTTAAACTGACTTGCCTAGTTAAAAAAAGGTGAAATCAAAAAAATATATATTTAAAAATTCCTGCAGTCTCTACTACTGTATGGTTTGATACTTACGTAATATTTTCAACAATATACAAGATGTTATGTAATAATAACCAGCAACAACGTTTGAATGAAAAAAGGTCCAATTGAAATGAATCTCCACAATACCCATCACGGCTGCCTACTTTTCCTTCCTGAAGTTAACACATGCAACACATCCTCTAGACTTAAGCTGCTATCATTTCATCAGAGATCATATGTGATCGATTCACACTAGCCAGGAGAACGCTTACAGTTCTCACGTTCATTATAACATATCAAGTTTATTCAGTTCATAGACTTTTTACTAAACTTACTTGTTGTGCAACAAAAAATGATTTCCCCCGTGAGTATGATGGTGGTGCTGCACGGTGCTCTTCCCTCAGTCTACCACTACTCTAACCTCTACCTCTAACCCTCTACCCTCTAACCCTCTACCCCTCTACCTACCTCTACCCCTTACCCTCTAACCCTCCCACTTGCCACTCTGCACTCTGCCTCACTGCTTGTAACAACCCAGAGGAAATGAAGCAGTCAGTGGAGCAGAAGTACTAACGTCAGCAGTGGAGGGGGTGAGGTATGGAGGGGGGCTCCTACGCCCTTGTGTATGAAAGATCTAATTGATTATAACTGTAGTATTTGAGGTTCTGGCAAAGTATCGTTTGATCAAAAAGAAGACAAAACATTTCCTACACATTTTCCCAGTGTTAAAACAAACTGGACACAGAGCACGTAGTGATGCTTGTAAAAACACATTTGCTGCATTATACACATCCACCCATGTGAACTAATAAAAATATACAAAGCTGGTATCAGACACATAAACTAATACACCAAGACTCCATAAAACGGTGATGTGAAAAGTCTTGGGTGTAACACGATATAAACCACATCAACACCAACAGACGGAAATGGAATTAAGAGTTCGGCTAGGGGTTCTGGAACCTCGACAAAACCTAGAACACCCGAACACTGTGAAGAGATACATTACACGTCTGTCTCTCTGGAGAGACGACCCAGTAAAGGTTTTGAGTTTGTCTGGGAAAGGGTTATATGTTGGACCACAAGAACTGACACCCTCAGAAAACCCAATTCAATCCACTCTGAGATCTTTTTTTTTCTTTCTGTTGCTATTGTCTTTTTGAATGTTTTTTCTCTCACTAAGCTGTGTAGAGACTTCCGGTTGGTTCCTGTGTTGGCGATGACGGAATCACTGGATAGTTTACGGACAACCGTCCAACGGCCGTAGTGTATACTACCCTGTGTGTGTGTGTGTGTGTGTGTGTGTGTGTGTGTGTTGTGTGTGTGTGTGTGTGTGTGTGTGTGTGTGTGTGTGTGTGTGTGTGTGTGTGTGTGTGTGTGTGTGTGTGTGTGTGTGTGTGTGTGTGTTGGTGCGTGTGGTCTGCGTCTGGCGTGCTGCGTGTGCGTGTGCTGCTGCGTGTGTGGCGTTGTTTGCAGATGATTGTGTATGCGTGCACGTGTGAATGTATGTATGTCTGTGTGTGTCCAGGCTAACTATCCAGAACCTGGGATCTGGGTCCATTCTCCCACCCCTCTCAGATTCCCAGTGTGTCGAGGCTCTGATTGCTTCATTAAGACCCTCAGGCTCTATGAAGGTGCAGTTCTGTCCTACAACATTACATCTGATATGGGTTATTTGCCATAGGGCTGTTTTGACCACAACCCCCCAAGCCTGTGTTGTCTAGAACCAATACTGTACTTCCTCCATAAGCTCTTGTTATGGAACGGAATGCAGATATTTATTATCCAGTTTTAAATGTTTTGGTCTCTCAGCGGAAGGTACTAGGGCAGGAAAGTACTAAGGGCAGGAAGGTACTAGGGCAGGAAGGTACTAGGGCAGGAAGGTACTAGGGCAGGAAGATACTAGGGTAGGAAGGTACTAGGGCAGGAAGGTACTAGGGCAGGAAGATACTAGGGCAGGAAGGTACAAGGGCAGGAAGTACTAGGCAGGAAGGTACTAGGCAGGAAGAATACTACTAGGGAGGAAGTACTAGGCAGGAAGGTAACTAGGGCAGGAAGATACTGGCAGGAAGGTACTAGGCAGGAAGGTACTAGGGCAGGAAAGTACTAGGGCAGGTTTTACATGGCTACTTGATAGGTTTATATAGCCTTCTACTTGTTCAGAGGTAGAGGAGGAAGCAT
>NW_019951085.1:0-2455 GCF_002910315.2 Salvelinus sp. IW2-2015 | reverse complement strand
TATTCATGTTGTGCTGCTGCCATGTTGTGTTGCTACCGTGTTGTTGTCATGTCGTGTTGTCACCATGCCATGTTGTCATGTGTTGCTGCCATGTTATGTTGTCGTCTTAGGTCTCTCTTTATGTAGTGTTGTTGGTGTCTCTCTTGTTGTGATGTGTGTTTTGTCCATATTTATATTTTTAATCCCAGCCCATGTCCCCGCAGGAGCCTTTTGCCTTTTGGTAAGCCGACATTGTAAATAATAATTGTTTCTTAAACTGACTTGCCTAGTCAAATAAAATGTTAAATAAAGGTGAAATCAAAATAATATATATTTAAAAATTCCTGCAGCTCTACACACTGTATGGTTTGATACTTAACGTAATATTTTCAACAATAGTACAGATGTTATGTAATAATAACCAGCAACAACAGTTTGAATGAAAAAAGGTCAATTGAAATGAATCTCCACAATACCCATCACGGCCCATACTCTTTCCTTCCTGAAGTTAAGTGGAGGGGGGTGAGGTATGAGGGCTCCTACGCCCTTGTGTATGAAAGATCTAATTGATTATAACTGTAGTATTTGACAGTATTTATGCTGCAGTAGTTTATGTGTCAGGGGGCTAGGGTCAGTCTGTTATATCTGGAGTATTTCTCCTGTCATATCCGGTGTCCTGTGTGAATTTAAGTATGCTCCCTCTAATTCTCTCTCTCTTTCTTTCTCTTTCTCTCTTTCTCTCGGAGGACCTGAGCCCTAGGACCATGCCTCAGKACTACCTGGCCTGATGACTCCTTGCTGTCCCCAGTCCACCTGGTCGTGCTACTGCTCCAGTTTCAACTGTTCTGCCTGCGGCTATGGAACCCTGACCTGCTGTTTTCGACTCTCTAGAGACAGCAGGAGCGGTAGAGATACTCTGAATGATCCTCGGCTCCTATGTGTGACCCTGGACAGTGACTCGCTGCTGCAGGTTCATGCTGCAGGTTCATGCTCTACAACATCCGTAGAGTACAACCCTACGTCACACAGGAAGCAGCACAGGTCCTAATCCAGGCACTTGTCGTCTCCCATCTGGACTACTGAAACTCTCAGTTGGCTAGTTTCACCACTAGTGCCATCAAACCCCTGCAACTTCTTCAGAACACTGCAGTCCGCCTGGTGTTCAACCTTCCTAAGTCCTCCCATGTCACCCCRCTCCTCCACACACTCTATTGACTTCCAGTGGAAGCTCACATCCACTACAAGACCATGGTGCTTACCTACGGAACAGCAAGAGGAACTGCCCCTCCTTACCTTCAGGGTATGCTCAAACCCTACACCCCAACCCGAGTACTCCGTTCTGCAACCTCTGGTCTCTTGACCCTCCCACCCCTACGGGAGGGCAGCTCCCACTCAGCCCAGTCCAAGCTCTTCTCTGTCCTGGCATCCCAAAGGTGGAGTCAGCTTCCCCATGAAGCTAGGACAGCAGAGTCCCTTCCCATCTTCATGAAAACATCTGAAACCCTACCTCATACAAATGATGCAACCTCTTGCAAAAGTTCCCTTAATGCCTACCTCTTCAAATGGTATTCTACCCTTCCTTATCTAAACTCTTCCAATCGTCCTAGTATCCTACCTCTCTCAAATGACTACCTTCATGTTCTAACCTCTTCAAATGTCTACTCTCAAATGGATCTCATCCTTCAAACTGTGATCTACCTCTTCAAATGTATCTACCTTTTCAAATGGTATCTATCGTCTTCAAATAGTGTCTATCTCTTCAGATGGATTGCTACCTCTTCAAATGGTATCTACCTCTTCAAATGGTATCTACGTCTTCTATGGTGTCTATTCCTTTCAGGTCATGGCTCCGGAGCTCCCTACCTCTGTCAGCAATGTACTCTCCACTCTTCAGATGCTACTTCTCCTAGGCTTTCTTTGGGCTACGCTCTCAGTACTCCTGTTCAGGATCCTCCACTGATGCAGAGCTACCTACTCGCAGGCCTCCAGTCTTTCGGAGCTACCTCTCAGTACTCTGTCAGGGAGCTACCCTTCATACTCTGTCAGGAGCTACCCTCTCAGTACTCTGCAGGGATCACGCTACTCAAAGCACTCTTCAGTCTCTGTCAGGGAGCTACCGTTCGCTACTTGTCAGGGAGTACCCTCCTCACTACTCATGTCCAGGGAGCTACCCTCTGCAGTACTCTGTCAGGGAGCTACCTCTCAGTACTCGTTCAGGGAGCTTACCCTCTCAGTACTCTGTCAGGGAGCTACCCTCTCTACTCATGTCAGGACGCTACCTCTCGTAGCTCTGTCAGGGCTACCCTCTCAGTACTCTGTCAGGGAGCTACCCTCTCATACTCTGTCAGGGAGCTACCCCTTCAGTACTCTCGCGGGGCTACCTCTCCAGCTACTCTGTCAGGGAGCTACTCCTCTCAGTCCTCTGTCAGGGAGCTACCCTCTCAGTACTCGTCAGGACTACCCTCTCAGTACTCTT
>NW_019951084.1:0-6678 GCF_002910315.2 Salvelinus sp. IW2-2015 | reverse complement strand
GTGAGGCAATCTTCAATGAGATTACATTTGTCGTGATCCGTATTCCTGAGCGAAGGATACCTGGACACTACTAGATGCCATATTTTAGCAGTTAGCCCAGTGATTGAGAGGTTACTGCTAAGGTTGACATGTAGTTGCTGGTACAACGAAAATACGCATGAATCCGACACAGACTCATGTGCAAGACAGAGAGTTGAAAAAATGAAAAAGTCCAGTTTTTTTAAAGTGATGGTGACTGTGAGTGTTGTTATAGAGATGAGTAGATAGATAGATGATGTTAGACAGTCAAAGTTCAGGCAAAGCTGACACCCAGCAAGCAGACAGTGAGCGATGTACAGAGAGACAGAGGAGCAGCAGCCTCTCCTTCCATAACCAACCACAGCCACAAGACAGAACAGAGACAGACAACAACCAGACACAGGAAGGACATACACAGGACCAACAAGATGGAGGTGGAATGGCTTCTTATTCCACAGATGAAGGCTTTGAATAGCACTGGTGGAGAAGCACAGTGAAACACCCATCAAATGGATTAATGGACGAGTCTGACAGCTAGTCAACTTAGAAAGACACAACGATCCCAAAACGAGACTGAGACGGATAAAGAGGAAATGAGATGTGTGTCCATCTTGGTATTTGAGTGGACCTCAGCATGTTAAGTACCTAATAAAGATGAGACCCCAGAGATTTACACCCTATTATAGACCTTCTAATATGTAGCTTAGCCGGTTGGAACCACTCACTTGCTCCAGTAGACCTTTCCACTGAGGGTCTGCATCTCTCCCAGCATGGCCAGCAACAGGACGACTTCCACAACCCACCTGGCCCACGATCATGGTCAGCTGGCCTGAGATAAGACACAGAACAAGAAGACACTATATAAAGTAAGAAGACACATATAAGGTAGAAGACACATATAAAGGTTAGAAGACACTATATAAAGTTAAGACACTAATAAGTAGAAGACACTATATAAAGTAAGAAGAACATATAAGTATGAAGACACTATATAAAGGTAAAAGAAAGCTATATAAAGGTAAGAAGACACTATATAAAGTAGAAGACACTATATAAAGACGTAGAAGACACTATATAAAGGTATGAAGACACTATATAAGGTATGAAGACACTAATAAAAGCAATGAAGACATATATAAAGGTTAGAAGACTATATAAGGTATGAAGACACTATATAAAGTATGAAGACCATAGTATAAAGGTTAGAAGACACTATATAAAGGTTTAGAAGAACACTATATAAAGAAGTTAAGAAAGACACTATATAAAGGTATAGAAGACACTATTATAAAGTTAGAAGACACTATATAAAGGTTAGAAGAACACTATATAAAGGTTAGAAGACACTATATAAAGGTTAGAAGACACTATATAAAGGTAAGAAGACAACTATATAAAGGGTATGAAGACACTTAATAAAAGTAAGAAGACAGCTATATAAAAGTAAGAAGACACTATATAAAGGTATGAAGACACTATATAAAGTGAGAAGACACTATATAAATGGCTTAGAAGACACTATATAAAGGTTAGAAGACACTATCATAAAGTAAGAAGACACTATATAAAGTAGAAGACACTATATAAAGGTTAGAAGACACTATATAAAGGTTAGAAGACACTATATAAAGTAGAAACACTATATAAGGTAAGAAGACACTATATAAAGGTTAGAAGACACTATATAAAGGTAGAAGACACTAATGGAAACGTAAGAAGACACACTATATAAAGGTTAGAAGACACTATATAAAGGTATGAAGACACTATATAAAGGTTAGAAGACACTATATAAAGTAAGAAGACACTATATAAAGGTTAAAGACACTATATAAAGGTTAGAAGACACTATAATAAAGTTAGAAGCACTATATAAAGGTAGAAGACACTATATAAAGGTAGAAGAAACCTATTAAAAGGTTAGAAGACACTATATAAAGGTTAGAAGACACTTATATAAAGGTTGAAGACACTATATAAAGGTAGAAGACACTATATAAAGGCTAGAAGACACTACATAAAGGTTAGAAGACACTATATAAAGGCTAGAAGACACTATATAAAAGGTAGAAGACACTATATAAAGGTAGAAGACACTATATAAAGGTTAGAAAGAACTCATATAAAGGTTAGAAGACACTATATAAAGTTAGAAGACACGATATAAAGGTAGAAGACACATATAAAGTTAGAAGACACCTATATAAAAGGTAGAAGACACTCTATAAGTTAAAGAACTATAAAGGTTAGAAGACACTATATTAAAGGTTAGAAGACACTATAAAGGTAAGAAAGACACTATAAAGTTAGAAGACACTATATAAAGGTTAGAAGACACTATATAAAGTTAGAAGACACTATATAAAGGTATGAAGACACTATATAAGAGGGTAGAAGACACTATATAAAGTTAAGAAGACACTATATAAAGGTTAGAAGACACTATATAAAGGTTAGAAGACACATATTAAAGGTAGAAGACACTATATAAAAGTTAGAAGACACTATATAAAGTAGAAGATAAGACACTACTATAAAGGTTAGAAGACACTATATAAAGGTAAGGAAGACACTATTATAAAGTTAGAAGACACTATATAAAGGTTAGCAAGACCACGATATAAGGTAAGAAGACACTATATAAAAGGTAAGAAGACCCTATATTAAAGGTAAGAAGACACTATATAAAGGTTAGAGACACTATATAAAGGTAGAATCACTATATAAAGATTGAAGACACTATATAAAGGTTAGAAATACACTATATAAAGGTTAGAAGACACTATAAAAGGAGGTAGAAGACACTATATAAAGGTTAAAAGACACTATATAAAGGTTAGAAGACACTATATAAAGGTAAGAAGACACTATATAAAGTGAAGAAGACACTATATAAAGGTTAAGAAGACACTATATAAAGGTAAGAAGACACTATATAAAGGTTAGAAGACACTATATAAAGGTTGAAGAAAGACACTATATAAAGGTTAGAAGACACATATATATAAAGTGAGAAGGACACTATAAAGGTAGAAGACACTATATAAAGGTAAGAAGACACTATATAAAGGTAGAAGACACTATATAAAGGTTAAAGAAAGACACTATATAAAGTTCGAGAAGACACTATATAAAGGTAAGAAGACACTATATAAAAGTTAGAAGACACTATATAAAGGTTTAGAAATAAGACACTATATAAAGGTTAGAAGACACTATATAAAGGTAGAAGACACTATATAAAAGGTAGAAGACACTATATAAAAGGTTAGAAGACACTATATAAAGGTTAGAAGACACTATATAGAAGGTTAGAAGACACTATATTAAAGGTTAGAAGACACTATATAAAGGTAAGAAGACACTATATAAAGGTTAGAAGGACACTATATAAAGTTAGAGACACCTATAAAAGTAAAAGACACTATATAAGGTGTAGAAGGACACTATATAAAGGTTAAAGATAAGACACTATATTAAAGTTAGAAACCACTATATAAAGGTTAGAAGACAACTATATAAAGGTAGAAGACACCTATATAAAGGTTAGAAGACACTATATAAAGTGTAGAAGACACTATATAAAGGTTAAGAAGACACACCTATAAAGGAAAGACACTATAAAGGTTAGAAGGAACTAATAAAGGTAAGAGACACTATATAAAGGTAAGAAGACACTATATAAGGTTAAGGAACGACACTATATAAACGTTAGAAGACACTATATAAAGGTTAGAAAAAGACCCACTATATAAAGGTTAGAAGACACTATATAAAGGTTAGAAGACCACTATATAAAGTTAAGAAGACACTATATAAAGGTTAAGAAGCACTTTATAAAGTAGAAGACACTAGATAGAAGAGTTAAAAGACACGTTATATAAAGTTAGAAGATACACACTATATAAAAAGCGTTACGAAGACACTATATTAGAAGGTTTAGAAAGACACTATAGTAAAGGTTAGAAACACTATTAAAAGGCATTAGAAGACAGACAGATTGTTTCCTATTCCATCTGACACATTGATAATGTCTGTTACAGCCCTGGTTAAAGCTTAAAAGTAGGATAGGATGTTGGGATATCTTTACACTCTCAATTTAGATCAGTCATGTTTCCACATCAGTGGAGGCTGGTGGGAGGAGTTATAGGAGTATGGGCTCATTATAATGGCTAGAATGGAGAATGAATGGAATGGAGTCAGTCATGTAGTTTCCATACGTTTGATGTGTTTGATACCGTTCCATTTATTACATTCCAGCCATTACAATGTCCCTGTCCTCCTATAGCTCCTCCCACCAGCCGCCACTGTTCCACATATCCTCCATAACACTTCTACTCCCTCAGCTGCAGCAAATAGTGGTCTACCAGGACCAGCCTATCCTGTTTGTCTTAGCAGACTAGCTGTCATATCTGACGGGCCACTGGCCATGAGGTCATAGCAGGGAGATATACTACACTGTCACACACACACGCACACACACRCACAAACACACACACAGCTGGTGTTAGATATACTACATTGACTGTCAACGACCTCCTAAACAGGACGCAGCCTGGCGTTGCCATAGTGTTCCCAGCAGGATCGGGTTACCTGTTGGAATGCAGATGTTGATGTCGGACAACGTTGACAAGTTGCTTCCCCATGTGAAGAATCCACTGTTCACCTGAACAGGATACAGTGGGATTAGTAGGCTGACAGAAAAGCATGCGACATGGAGCCTACATGTTATGGTCTGCAGCAGGTGGTTTAGATATGTATGTGTACATAGAAATAATGAACCATTTAGGTCTTTAAGGCAAATATAATAGCATGTTTACATAGTTATGTTGTGTTTTATGTCTTGTCCGATTCTACTGTTTATTATAGCCAGTAATCCCCCCTCYCTTCCATCCCCTACAGCAAAACCACACAAGATCTGAGATTCAGTGACACAGAACTAATAAATACAAGTTCAAAATGAAAGACAGACGTCTTATTACCGCTGAGAAAAGAGACTTGGTAAATTAAGTTTGTAAATAGACAGAGCGGATGTTACAGGGGGTGAGGACCAGAGGGGATGGGGAGTCTTGAAAGGGAGGCAGGGATAGGGGAGAGAGAGGTAGAGAGGGAGTGGAGGAAGATAGGGTAAGCTGGGAAGCAGAGATGGGGGATAAGATGGAAGAGAGAGAGAGGGAGAGGAATAAAGAGGGAGAGAATGGGTGATGAGACAGATGTGGAAGACAGAGAGAAGGGGTGATGGGAAACAGAGAGGAAGACAGAGCGGCAGAGAGAACGGTGATGGGAGACAGAGGAAGACAGAGCGGCAGAGAGAAGGGGTGATGGGAGACAGAGGAAGACAGAGCGGCAGAGAGAACGGGTGATGGGAGACAGAGGAAGACAGAGCGCAGAAGAAAGAGGTGATGGGAGACAGAGGAAAGACAGAGCGGCAGAGAGAAGGGTGATGGGAGACAGAGGAAGACAGAGCGGCAGAGAGAAGAGGTGATGGGAGACAGAGGAAGACAGAGCGAGAGAGAAGGGTGATGGAGGACAGAGAGAAGACAGAGCGGCAGAGAGAGAAGGGGTGATGGAGACAGCGGAGGAAGACGAGAGCGGCAGAGAGAAGGTGATGGGAGACAGAGAGGAGACAGAGCGGCAGAGAGAAAGGTGATGGAGACAAGATAGGAGGAGAGGAGGGTGATGGGAGACAGAGAAGAAGGTAGAGAGGCAGAGAGAGAAGCCGGTTGAGATGAGAGAGGAGACAGAGAAATAAGATGATCTAGTTCACACACAGCAGAAGCCCATTCATTCGACCCTCAAACCCTCCTGCTGCCCCCAAGCTCATTAACAGACTGCCTACATAATGCTGGTCCACAGGGATAGCAACAGGATGTGGACCCCAAAGAGACCAGAACAGGGGCTGAGAACATGTCAGTTAATGACACAGGGCACAGGGTTCTCTGTTCTCATGAGAATCCCCTGCCTCTGACTCATGATGTGGGTCCTGAGAGTTTAAACTGTCGGTAAATGTTGACTTCTCCTCAGGGTGTGTTTTCACACAATGGACAGGCCAAGAGATGAAACATCTGCTGTGAGAGATGACCATGTTAACATCTGTGGTGTCACGTGTTACTAGAGTGAATGACCCGGGCGGATGACAAAAAGGCCAGTTTAAAGGTTTACTGACAACTGTCAGACTCTAGCTCAGAAGCCTCTGCGTGTGTACGTGTCTACGTGCGTGCATGTGGCCTGCACATGTACGTGAGCTACAGCTTGTGCTGAGTTGATAGCCTACGTGTCTGTTCCTGTGTCCGTGCAGCAGTCAGCGAGTGTGTGCGTGCTGTGTGTGTCACAGGTCCTGAGAAGAAGGGCCAATGAGCTTGTTGAGGTGTTGAACTTTGACCCCTGACCTTGACAGCCACGTCCTCAGTCTCGTTGGGTCGCAGTGGTCTGCGTGCTGGCTGCTCATAGCTGTCCATCTGGAGAGCAGGGGCTGCTTCCTGTTTATAGCCTTGGTCTGGAGAGAGAGAGTAAGGGAGGGGGAGATGGAGAGGGAGAGGGAGAGGGAGAGGGAGAGTGAGGGAGAGAGGGAGGGAGAGAGTGGGAGGGAGAGGGAGAGGGAGGGAGGAGTGGGGGAGGGAGAGGAAAGAAAGTGAGGCGAGAGAGCATCCTCTTCTCCCC
>NW_019951083.1:0-6679 GCF_002910315.2 Salvelinus sp. IW2-2015 | reverse complement strand
GTAATTGTTGAATTGTAGCAATATTTAAGAAGTACTGGGGTAATACCGTATTAGTGTATTGTTGACAGTAGCAATTAGTGGAGTGCTGCAGGTGAGATGTCAGGTTGGGCTTATCACGGACCATTAGAGCTAGTTCAGGGGCGCGTCTGCAATTTGCTTGTTCCCAGCATCTCCACCTGGCTAATCTCAGTTCGTGCCTGTGGACGGGTCAGACTCACGTGAAAGCTGTGGCCGGTACAACAGCAACTTGTAGTAACGCACGCGGGCACACACAACACCACGACTTTGCATCCCGTACTGTCTGGCGGTCCAGGCGAAAAAATGTGAAGAAGAGAAAAAAAGCCAAAACCTTGTGACATTTTTATCACAAGTAAAACACCTATTTTTTTTTCGAGAATAAAATCGAAGCTCAAAAGGGAGGGAGGTTACACACGAGTAGGTTTTAGATATTTACAGAAGGTTAGCCACGACTCAGCATAGCTTTTGAGGGATTTAATTGAAATATGTGTCTGTAACTAAAGGAACTTTCACATCCCCATACTTCTGGGATTATTCACGTCCTGTTCATTTTAACAAAGCAAATCGTTGTAAAAGTTCTTTTGTAGGTTTAGACTGCACTGTTAAAAATCTGTGGATGTGGTTTTCTAGGTTGTGCTGGTGCTCTCGTGGGGGGAAAGATGCAAGACGCGGAATAACTCATGTAGAACAGTATCCAGTAGTAACTAATTAAACCTCCTTGACATGATGCAATAGGTTTATCTTACACAGAAAGCTCAATTAGTTAGTTACAGATAGAACTATTGGTCGGTTGTCATCATATCAAGTCAGAGATTCTAGGTTTGCCTAGTATTTGGTTTTTAGAAGTTTGTAGTCTAAGCTCTGGAACGTATCGTCGAGAGAACCAGGTGTATTCGCTGAATGAAACTGCTCATAAAGAAGCAGGCTACCTCCTGAACACGACCGCCTCGTCCACTTCTCTCATGTCTCTTCAGGGACCTGCCGTGGACAATGAAGAGGCGGAGAGAAGGCTTGCTCATTGATTAATCTGCTGCTCTGCGCAGACTATACGATCAACATACAATCTTGAAGCACTTCGGCCGCAACCTTTCAACTCTACTGTGCCCTCTGTGTGGTTCCCTGCTATAGTTCTCTGTCTCAAGTTTATTCACAGGCATCCATCTGAGTCTGGGGTGCTGAGGCAGGAGTTTTTCACAACGCTTTTGTCGGTTTTAATGACACGAAGACTCTATATAGGCGCTCATCGTAGGTATCCATCGGTGACACCACGAGGAGGATAAAGGGCCCGGGGGGCTGCTTATGAGGGGTGAGCACTGTTCTCTACACTCAAACCTAAAGGCTGGGTTTCGAGAGCTCGTAGACGAGATTGATTGGGCTACACAGCCTTGGACTGCTGTTCCGGCTTGCGCGCTCTATCTTCCGTGTGTGTTGTGTGTGTTGTCGCTCGCTGGTGGTAGTCATGTAGGGCTTTGTCTTTGGGGGCTTCTCGGTGATCCTGATTGTGCTTGTGTGTGGGCCTTTGGGATGGTGTAACTGCTTTTCGTTAAGACTTGCGTGTGCGTAGATCTTCAATTTTAGCCCTCCAACCTTCAAGACTGGATCAAAACTTGTCGCTGTGGCTTGAGGCCCTCGTTTTACAATGAGATCTTCTTTCAGATGGGGAAGACTCAGCTTTTTAGAACTGGAAGGTCTTTGTCTGTGGATTTGGTTTGTCGCCTGTAGCGGAATGTCTAATATACTTTCTTGGGCTGAAATGTCCCTGTGGCTGCTCTTTCGAAGCCTTGTGTCTTGGTCTCACACATGTGCTCACGGTTGTCCTGGATGCGTGTGTTTGGAGTGGCTCTTGGCCTTCCATCGGTTTTTTGTCTTGGTGTCGGATGTCCGTATTGGGGGCTGCAGGGTACATTTGGTTTTGTCGCAATTGTAAGACTTTCATTCCTGAGTCAGACAGGATCGCTTTAGGGAATCGCAGAATCAGGTCCATGGCTCAGGGCTCTACACGGCATTCACACCTTCCATTTTCTCCTTCCTCTATATCTCATTCCCATCCTTTGTAAGTCATTTCTTCTCTCCATCTCACTGTATCGTTGGCCTCTCCCCGGGCCAAAGAAATGGCGCACGAATGCGTTTTCCCTCTTCATAGTGAATCTGGAAGCAGAAGAGAAAAAACATTTGGATAGTTCAGACCGGCTCAAATGGAACTTAACCATACCTGCTACTCACTTCTACATCATAGTCTGTCCTAAATGGTCTTCCAGCTTGCACCACACACACCAGAGTTTACATACCACGTAAAGAAGGAAAATACGGTCTTGGTTCGTTGCAACACACAAGTCTTAACCTACGCTGACACGCTAGTCTCCGCTTGCCATCAACACATCTCTAACCACGCTGTTTCAGTTGCAACACACAGTCTCTACCATACGTATTACATACCGCTTTTGTTGGATTCCCGACTCTAGGTTCAACACAGCCCTTTTAGTCATCTCTACTCTAGTCAACGCTGGTTCGCTTGCACAACAACCAGTTCTACCGACTTCCCTCGGTCTCGCGTCTATCGGCAACACCCCAGTTCCTACACACTGGTTCGCTTGCACTACAACAGCATTACTCGACTCTCACCTCCCAGGGACAGAGAGCCAACCACACGGTAGTCCTTTTAACTGCCAGGTAATTGGTTGATGTTACGACTGGTAACTCCGAGAGCTGTATGTCAGTCAGACAAGTCTCTGAGCTCGAAGAAGCTAACTCTAATGGGTTTTTCCGTTGCACTACTAGCGTCAGGCCTCTACGTTGAGCTGACGCATCTGTTCGGCACAGAATTAGAGCGATGGCTGCGTCTTTCAAAGTGGTACCAAAATTCCTATGGAGTGCACTACTTTTGACCAGGGTTCCCGCATTGCCAGCACAGTCTCTCTCTAAGTTACGAAAGCGTACAGTTGCATAGGGAATAGGGTGCCAATTGGGGCCCATACCAGTTCCGGACCCTTGTCCAGCGGACCTCGCCTTCCACGACCTCTATTATTCACTCTGTACAGATTCGGTTACGACGCGCTCATGCACGCTTACCCTTGAGAGGATATAATCCTATTAAGCTCTCACTTTCTGCATTTGCTGTTAGATCTGTTTGGACGGGGATGTCTCCGTTAGTGCTCATCCGACGGGTGCCCTCCACGCTGTTTTTGAGGATAGCTTGAGTTACTAGCGTTAGCCGTCCATGCCTATGTAACCCTCATCCTAAACAAGATGGTCCATGATGGAATCATTTCGTTCGGTACTTTCGTTGCACGCCAGTTTTACATTGAGGCTAGTCTCTACATGCGTTACCGCTCTAGCACGCAAGCTGGCGCGCTACTACCTGGTGTCCTGATCCCTGTTTCAACTCATAATGTAACTGCTATAAGACATCTTCCAAGTGCAGCTGCCTTGGTTTTTGAAGAGCTTTCTGTCGCTCGTACGACCTCAGCCACAGAAGACTGAGCTGAAAGCAGTGCCCGTGTGTGTGTTGCTCACGTTCGCGGACCGCTGCTCGCTCTCTGCACTTGATCTCATGCTTTTGTTCCGCGCCCTGCTTGCTTGCCTCCTTTAGATATGTGTATATTAGTCATTTGGTGGTAATACTTTACAATTTTACTAAATTTCTGATGTGTAGATTTCTGCAGAGGCGTTTTTAGCTAGCATCATTTTTGATTTAGCATATGAGATAGGATTTAGTTGTCATGATAACTGATGTGGATGTGGAAATGTCCCCTTGATACCTGCATTTAACACGTGGTACATTGTACTTGGAACGTCTGACGTGAACACGTGGACTGTAAGAACGACCTTAAGGCGGGCTGGAAGTTGCCTTGTCCCTGCTAGGCCTCTATGATAACAAGGGTCGTGCATGAGGATATTGTTATGCCAATCTAATTAGGCCGGTGGTGTGTGTCAGCTCCAGTGACAGGTTTGGCAGGTGAGGGTAGTTGGCCAGCGTAAAAGAGCGGCTTGGGAGTAAATGTGCTAGTTGGATGAGGCAGAACCATTTGAGAGCGAGAGAGAGAGAAGGAAGAAGGGCAGGAAGCTCAAACTTCTAACGTGAAAACATTAAGAGCGAAAGAATTGAAGCCGCCAGATTCATGCTCCCCAACATTTGGAAGGGAGTGGATCTTGCAACTGCGGATTCATACGCCTCACAGCGAGGAGAGACTTCCCTTTTGCTACTACGCAATAGCGCAAAAGTTAGTCTGGCGAATAGATGGACTAAGGAACCTAATGGAGGTGAGACCAACCCTCCCGTGTTCTAATAGAGAGCGATGTTGGGTCTAGCGGCAGAAAAAATGGTTTTAGTGGAGGATTTTGCAAGATGTTTGATGCATGTGTATCGTTTGTGGTCTTGAGTTGGTCAAATAAGGATCAGCAGAGAATATGGAGAGTGACGAAAGAGAGTGGGAGAGGAGAAGAGAATGGAAGGAGAGAGATATGGTGAGACAGAGAGTGTAGAAGGAGATCTAATACAGTATTACTACAGTCAACAGTACTATAATACAGCATTACTACATTAATCTACCCTATTACTACAGTTAACAATACTCTAATACAGTATTACCACAGCACTCAAGTCTACACTAAAACTACAGTAATAATTACTCTAATACAGTATTACTACAGTCAACAATACTCTAATACAGTATGATCACAGTATTCTACACCAGGGTTTTCCAACCCTGCTCCTGGAGAGCTAACTTCCTGTAGGTTTTCAATCCAACCCCAGTTGTAACTAACCTGATTCAGTGTATCAACCAGCAAAAACCTACAGGATGGTAAACAACACTCACTGTTACAGTAATACTACAGCACAACACTCACACATTCCGATAGCTACAGAACAATCAGAAGAAATGTGTCAAATAAAAGTGCAATAATAAAGCTTTGTAGTAAAGTTATCCTCCAACGACGGGTGGTTTAGCCTACTTTCAGAGGGATGCGCCAGAAAGGATGGCTGCCGTTTTACAGCCTCCTAACCAATTGTGCTATTTTGTGTGTTTTTTCGCATTGTTTGTAACTTATTTTGTGCATAATGTTGATGCTACCGTCTCTTATGACCGGAAAGAGCTTCTGGATATCAGAACAGCGATTTCTCACCCCGAACTGGATAAAGATTTTTTTCTTTAGTGAGTCTGACGCAAAGTATATAATGCTGCCCCCAGACAAAGCCCAAATCCATGTAATTTGCATGAAGAAAAAAGGGAAATACAGGGGGCGGAGATCAGGGTGCCTTGAGAGAATTAGTTGGCGAGTGGGTAACCCGCCTCTACCAGCCGTTCTATTGGCCAACGTGCAATCACTGGAGAATAAACTGGATGAGCGCCGTTCGAGACTATCCTACCAACACAACGGGACGTTAAAAACTGTAATATCTTATGTTTCACCGAGTCGTGGCTGAACGACGACATGGATAACATACAGTTGGTTGGGTTTTCCGTGCATCGGCAGGACAGAACAGCTACGTCCTGTAAGACGAGGGGTGGGGCTGTGTGTCTATTTGTTGTCTAATATTAAGGTAGTTAAATCTGTTCTACCTCATTTCTACCAGCATGTCACATGTGCAACCAGAGGGAAAAAAACACTAGAACACATTTACTCCACACACAGAGACGCATACAAAGCTCTCCTTCGCCCTACATTTGGCAAATCTGATCATAATTCTATCCTCCTGATTCCTGCTTACTAGCAAAAACTAAATCAAATCAAACTTTATTTGTCACATGCGCTGAATCCAACATGTGTAGACTTTACTGTGAAATGCTTACTTACTAGCCCTTAACCAAAAGTTAAGGGCTAGTAAAAAAAAAAAGAAGATAATAATAATAATAAAAAGTAACACAAAATAATAATAACGAGGCTATATACAGGAGGTACCGGTACCGAGTCAATGTGTGGGGGTACAGGTTAGTTGAGGTCATTTGTACATGTAGGTAGGGGTGAAGTGACTATGTATAGATAATAAACAGCGGTCAATGTAAATAATCCAGTGGCCATTTGATTAATTGTTCAGCAGTCTTATGGCTTGGGGGTTGAAGCTATAAAAAAATATCTATATTTTATTGAACCTTTATTTAAATAGGCAAGTCAGTTTAAAGAACAAACTCTATGGGACTCCCACAGCCGGTTATAACACAGCCAGGATTCGAACCAGGGTGTATGTAGTGCCGCCTCTAGCACTACGATGCAGTACCTTAGACCGCTACGCCACTCGGGAGCCTTTTAAGACTTGGTGCTCCAGTACTGCTTGTCGTGCGGTAGCAGAGAAAACAGTCTATGACTCGGGTGACTGGAGTCTTTGACCATTTTTTTGGCCATCCTCTGACACTGCCTAGTATATAAGTCCTGGATGTCAGAAAGCTTGGTACCAGGGATGTACTGGGCCGTACGTACTACCCTCTGTAGCGCCTTACGGTCAGATGCCAAGCAGTTGCCATACCAGACGGTGATGCAACCGGTTAGGATGCTCTCGATGGTGCAGCTGTAGACCTTTTTGAGGATCCGGGGACCCATGTCAAATCTCCTGAGGGGGAAAAGGTGTTGTCGTGCCCTCTTCACGACTGTCTTAGTGTGTTTGGACCATGATAGTTTGTTGGTGATGTGGACACCAAGGAACTTGAAACTCTTGATCTGCTCC
>NW_019951082.1:0-6681 GCF_002910315.2 Salvelinus sp. IW2-2015 | reverse complement strand
ACTCTGGCGGTGTTGGTTGACGTGCTACTGGCGAGTTGGTTGGACGGCTACTGGCGGTGTGGTTGGAACGGCTACTGGGGTGTGGGTTGGACGGCTACTGGCGTGTTTGGTTGGACGCTACTGGCGGTGTTGTTGGACGGCTACTGGCGGTGTTGGTTGGACGGCTACTGGCGTGTTGGGTTGGACGGCTACTGGCGTGTTGGTTGGACGGCTACTGGCGGTGTTGGTTTGGACCGGCTACTGGCGGTGTTGGGTTGGACGGCTACTGGCGGTGTTGGGTTTGGACGGCTTACTGGCGGTGTGGGTTGGACGGCTACTGGCGGTGTGGGTTGGACGGCTACTGGAGGTGTTGGTTGGACGGCTACTGGCGTGTTGGTTGGACGGCTACGGCGGTGTTGGTTGGACGGCTACTGGCGGTGTTGGTTGGACGGCGAGTGATAAGGTCTGTTTTTCCTGAGTTTCTGTAAGGTTTTTTATTAATACCCTCTTCTCTCTGGCAAGAGGATCTTCAAGAGCTCACGTGTTCAGACCAAACCTGGGTTCAAATACTATTTAAAATKATTTTCAGRACTTTAGCTGTACTTGATTGAGCTTGCCTGTTTCAATAGAAACGTCCCAAAAGTACAAACCTGTCACTCCAGGCAGGCTTAAGTAAACGCATGAAGTATTTTTGAAAGATTGCAAATAGTATTTGAACCCAGGTCTGGTTCGACCAGGCTGCCCGGTACCATTTAATTTACCAGCTTTTAGTTTGTGTTCTCATCAGTAGCACTACCTGTCACTCCACTGCTTTGCTTAACAGCTAGCAATTGTATTTACTGTGTCTGGCGTTGGGTCTAAATGAAGTTATTTCTACCAGGATATCAGTGCCTTGAGCTAATTCAGGAGGGAAATCTCTGTGGCATCTCGCTGACGAGCATCTCTCTACCTGAAACGACCACCAGACTCGACTCAAGCTCCTCCCTTTCACAGAGGTCTGTTTGTCTCCATGTGCCTGGGGGGGGTTAGGATGTGTGTTGGGGGTGGAAGCACTGAGCAGCACTACCCCGTGGATATGTAATACCTCGTCTCTATTCTCAGTGAAACCGTGGTTGCCTTGGGGCAGCCATTTTTTTTCCCCGAGACATTGTTCATTGATTTGTGTGTGTTGCTGTGTGTTTTGTTTTATACCTATGGGCGTGCATTCAGAATGGATGTTATCTTGTGTTTTAATGTGTAACTATGTTCTCTTACTCGGGCCTACTCAATGTCGTGTTCTCAGGAAAATGTATATTTCTGAGGCGCTGTCCTCCAACTAGTCTTACAGAGACAGTAGACCTGCTGAACGTAGATCTACAGTAGGTTTACAGATTATACTGAACATTTTTAATGTTGACAATACTACAAGCACCTATACCATTTGTATTCAAAGGCATAATTAAGCCATACTCTGCATGCTTATTTTACCATTTATATATACATATATATTTTTTTTTATAGAAATCTTTAGTGATTTTTATTAAATGATCTATTCAAATGTTTGTACTACTTGATGTTTTAAAAAAWAAATAAAATGGTGTGAAAAATCTAATCTTGGTAGTGTACTTGCTGTGTATCCTGAAGTCTCTCGGTACGTGCACGTCTCTGCATCACAACGACACTGAACAACAATATAAAACGCAACATGTGAAGTGTTGGTCCCGTGTTTCATGAGCTGAAATAAAAAAGATTGCAGAAATGTTCCAGACGGGCAAAATGTTTATTTCTCTCAAATGTTTTGCACYAATTTGTTTACATCCCTGTTAGTGAGAATTTCTCCTTTGCCAAGATAATCCATCCACCTGACAGGTGTGGCATATCAAGAAGCTGATTAAACAGCATGATTATTACACAGGTGCACCTTGTGCTGGGGGACAATAAAAGGCCACTAAAATGTGCAGTTTTGTCACAAAATATAATGCCACAGATGTCTCAAGTTGAGGGAGTGTGCAATCAGCATGCTGACTGCAGGAATGTTCTCCAGAGTTGTTGCCAGAGAATCTAATGTTAATTTCTCTACTATAAGCCGCCTCCAATGTCATTTTAGAGAATTTGACCTCACAACCCCAGAGAATTTGGCAGTACGTCCAACCAGTCTCACAACCACAGACCACGTGTAACCACACCAGCCCAGGACCTCCACATCCGGCTTCTTCACCTGTGGGATCGTCTGAGACCAGCCACCCGGACAGCTGATGAAACTGTGGGATCGTCTGAGACCAGCCAACTGACTGCAGTCTGGCGCCGTAACCATCTTTTGTTGGCAAATGCTCACCTTCAATGCTCACCTGGCACGCTGAAGAAGTGTGCTCTTCACGGATGAATCCCGTTTCCTGCTGTGCCAGGCAAATGGCAGTCGTGTGGGTCGAGCAGTTTGCTGATGTCAACATTGTGAACAGAGTGCCCCATGGTGGCGGTGGGGTTATGGTATGGGAAGGCATAAGCTACAGACAACGAACACAATTACATTTTATTGATGGCAATTTGAATGCACAGGGATACTGTGGCGAGATCCTGAGGCCCATCACTACTTTACATGTCATTTATCGCTACTTTCCATGACATCATCTGTCACTACTTTCCATGACATCATCTATCACTACTTTCCATGACATCATCTATCACTACTTTCCATGACGTCATCTATCACTACTTTCCATGACATCATCTATCGCTACTTTCCATGACGTCATCTATCGCTACTTTCCATGACATCATCTATCGCTACTTTCCATGACATCATCTATCCTATCGCTACTTTCACTGACTCAGCATCTATCACTATTTTCCATGCACATCATCTATCACTACGTTCCATGACATCATCTATCCTACGTTCCATGTCATCATCTATCACTACTTGCCATGACATCATCTATCACTACTTGCCATGACATCATCTACACTACTTTACATGACATCATTACTCATACTTTCCATGACATCATCTCTCACTACTTTCCATGACATCATCTATCACTACTTTAACATGACATCATCTATCACTATTTCCATGACATCATCTATCACTACTTTCCATGACATCATCTCTCACTAATTTCCATGACATCATCTATCACTACTTTCCATGACGTCATCTATCACTACTTTCCATGACATCATCTATCACTACTTTCCATGAGTCCATCTATCGCTACTTTCCATGACGTCATCTATCGCTACTTCCATGACATCATCTATCGCTACTTTCCATGACATCATCTAATCGCTATTTCCATGACAGCATCTTCCACTATTTCCATGACATCATCTATCACTATTTCCATGACATCATCTATCATACGTTCCATGACATCATCTATCACTACGTTCCATGTCTCATCTATCACTACTTGCCATGCATCATCTATCATAACTTCCATGAATCATCTATCATACTTTACTGACATCATATATCACTATTTCCATGACATCATCTCTCACTACTTTCCATGACATCATCTATCACTACTTTACATGACATCATCTATCACTACTTTCCATGACATCATCTATCACTACTTTCCATGACTCATCTCTCACTACTTTCCATGACATCATCTATCACTACTTTACATGACATCATCTATCACTACTTTCCATGACATCATCTCTCATACTTTCCATGACATCATTATCACTTACTTTCCATGACATCATCTATCACTACTTTACATGACATCATCTATCACTACTTTCCATACATCATTTCTCTTTTTGGGGAGATAGTGGATATTTATCCATCATCAGTAGTCCTTTATTCCCTTCAACAGCGTAGCCTGCGTGATGTCTGAACCATGGCGGATGGGCAGGGATTAGGAACGGATGAATGGAGGCTGGCCACGGGTGACAATGGGGTCTGTCGGCACTAGTAGTGTGGTAGCCTGTTGGGAGGAGACGGTGTGACGTTCCACACACAGTTTGGGAGGGGAAAGGGGGATGTGGTGCAGACTCTAGGAGGAGACCAGAACACAGACACGGTGCATCCTACAAGGTAACAAGGTAACCTGATCCAGGCTGGAATTCCATAGGAACGGCAGCAGATCAATGAGGGTTCTGTTTAAAGGGGAAATCATACAGGATATTGGCTGAGTGCAGTGACCCATCAAATTATACAGGCATCCTGTTGTGACTGTCTCTTTGTAATGGCTGTTTAAATGAGATTTAACAGGATTTACATATATATCTATCCTTTTTCATTGTGTTTATTTACCAGGATAGTCGACTCAGTAACTATGTATTTATTTAAACCAGGACAGTCGACTCAGTAACTATGTAAGTTATTTAACCAGGACAGTCGACTCAGTAACTATGTGTTTATTTAACCAGGAAGTCGACTCAGTAACTATGTGTTTATTTAACCAGGATAGTCGACTCAGTAACTATGTGTTTATTTAACCAGGATATCGCTCAGTAACTATGTGTTTATTTAACAGGATAGTCGACTCAGTAACTATGTGTTTATTTAACCAGGAGAGTCACTCAGTAACTATGTGTTTATTTACCAGGATAGTCGACTCAGTAACTACAGTGGGGAGAACAAGTATTTGATACACTGCGATTTTGCAGGTTTTCCTACTTACAAAGCATGTAGAGGTCTGTCATTTTTATCATAGGTACACTTCACTGTGAGAGACGGAAATCTAAAACAAAATCCAGAAAATCACATTGTATGATTTTTAAGTAATTAATTTGCATTTTAATTGCATGAATAAAGTATTTGATCACCTACAACCAGTAAGAATTCGGCCTCTCACAGACCTGTTAGTTTTCTTTAAGAAGCCCTCCTGTTCTCCACTCATTACTGTATTAACTGCACCTGTTTGGAACTCGTTACCTGTATAAAAGACACCTGTCCACACACTCAATCAAACAAGACTCACCTCTCCACATGGCAAGACCAGAGAGCTGTGTAAGGACACAGGGATAAATTGTAGACCTGTAAAGGCTGGGATGGGCTACAGGAAATAGCCAAGCAGCTTGGTGAGAAAGGCAACAACTGTTGGCACATTATTAGAAAATGGAAGAAGTTCAAGATGACGGTCAATCACCTCGGTCTGGGGCTCCATGCAAGATTCACCCTTCGGGGCATCAATGATCATGAGGAATGTGAGGGATCAGCCCAGAACTACACGGCAGGACCTGGTAATGACCTGAAGAGAGCTGGGACCACAGTCTCAAAGAAAACATTAGTAACACACTACGCCGTCATGGATTTAAAATCCTGCAGCGCAGCAAGGTCCCCCTGCTCAAGCAGCGCATGTCCAGGCCCGTCTGAGTTTGCAATGACCATCTGGATGATCCAGAGGAGGAATGGGAGAAGGTCATGTGGTCTGATGAGACAAAAATAGAGCTTTTTGCTCTAAACTCCACTCGCCGTGTTTGGAGGAATAGAAGGATGAGTACAACCCAAGAACCCATCCCAACCGTGAAGCATGGAGGTGGAAACATCATTCTTTGGGGATGCTTTTCTGCAAAGGGGACAGGAGACTGCACCGTATTGAAGGGAGGATGGATGGGGCCTGTATCGCGAGATCTTGACCACAACTCCTTCCTCAGTAAGAGCATTGAAGATGGGTGCGTGGCTGGGTCTTCCAGCATGACAACGACCGAAACACACAGCAGGGGAAACTAAGGAGTGGCTCCGTAAGAAGCATCTCAAGGTCCTGGAAGTGGCCTAGCCAGTCTCCAGACCTGAACCAATAGAAATTTTGGAGAAGCCGAAAGTCCGTATTGCCCAGCGACAGCCCGAAACTGAAGGAATCTGGAGAAGGGTCTGTATGGAGGAGTGGGCAAAATCCTGCTGCAGTGTGTGTAAACCTGGTCAAGAACTACAGGAAACGTATGATCTCTGTAATTGCAACTAAGGTTTCTGTACCAAATATTCAGTTCTGCTTTTCTGATGTATCAAATACTTTATGTCATGCAATAAAATGCAAATTAATTAATTAAAAATCTACAATGTGATTTTCTGGATTTTTGTTTTCGATTCCTTCTCTCACAGTTGAAGTGTACCTATGATAAAAATTACAGACCTCTACATGCTTTGTAAGTAGGAAAACCTGCAAAATTGTCAGTGTATCAATACTTTTCTCCCACTGTATGTGTTTATTTAACCAGGATAGTCGACTCAGTAACTATGTGTTTATTTAACAGGAGAGTCGACTCAGTAACTATGTGTTTATTTAACCAGGATAGTCGACTCAGTAACTATGTAGTTATTTAACCAGGATAGTCGGACTCAGTAACTATGTGTTTATTTAACCAGGATAGTCGACTCAGTAACTATGTAGTTATTTAACCAGGACAGTCGACTCAGTAACGATGGTGTTTATTTAACAGGACAGTCGACTCAGTAACTAATGTGTTTATTTAACCAGGACAGTCGACTCAGTAACTATGTGTTTATTTTAACCAGGACAGTCGACTCAGTAACTATGTGTTTATTTAACCAGGATGGTCGACTCAGTAACTATGTATTTATTTACCAGGGATAGTCGACTCAGTAACTATGTTGTTATTTAACCAGGAGGATTAGACTCAGTAACTATGTATGTTATTTAAACCAGGAATAGTCGACTCAGTAACTATGTGTTTATTTAACCAGGATAGTCGCACTCAGTAACTATGTAGTTTTATTTAAACCAGGACAGTTCGATCAGT